>NC_140166.1:126968307-126983132 GCF_963971535.1 Notolepis coatsorum | reverse complement strand
CTCAGGAACACCATGTCACAGGATCGTCTCAATGCACTGGCCATGCTCTCCATGGAGAAGAAACTCATCAAAGACATCCCTGACTTTAACAATAAAGTCATTGAGAGATTTGCATCTCTCAAAGAGAGAAGAGCCAAATTCATGTACAAATAGTGACTGAGCCACTTAACTTTGAGTTTATTTTTATTTGATGGCACTGCACTGGTTATTTCTAATCTAAGATTTTTGTAAGACATATTGTGCTGCTCTTCCCCAGAAGAACATTGAACACTGATCTCTCCACAGGTCACTTTAAACACATAAGAAAATGTCACAGGAAGGTGAAAAAGGTCACTTGTTGTGGTTCTTCTTGTATGTACTGTACATATAGTAGTAGTAGTAGCATTTGTATTGCATTTTATCTCAGGACTTGACTTGTACTGTCTATTTTGCACAATTAGTAAAGCCTAATGTGGCATGGCTGTGACTGAGCCACTTAACTTTGAGTTTATTTTTATTTGGTTATTTCTAATCTAAGATTTTTGTAAGACAATTTGCACACTGGGTAGTCCTTCTCATACGACCATATTTTTATCTTTATTACTTTATATCTTTATTTACTAGGTATATGTTCATAATTGGTCATCGAAGCACCATAATAAATGTTCTTTCACCTTAAACCGTTCAAGTTTGTTTATTTGTCACAACAAAATACAGAATACTTTATGATGAAATGCTTGTTTCTGTATGAGCCCCTGAGATTGTGCTACATGCAGTTAAAAAATATACAGTATACAATATACAGAGTAATTACTGAGGTTTATATCAAGTTTCTTTAATAGTTGTCATACAGAAGTACAGAATACTTTCATACAAAATGCTTCTTGACTGTATATTGATATTGGTAAATGGCTGCATTTATATATAGCTCTTTTATCCAAAGGCCAAAGCCAGCCCCCCCCCCCCCCCCCCCCCCTCACACCTTAAGTTTCCAGGCCTTCACAGGAATGAGATCAACAGGTGGCAGCCCCCCCCCCCCCCCCCCCTCAGGGCCAGGCTCTGTTCTTAACTTAACGACAGGAAATAAACGAGTGTTGTATAAATTACAATATACTAGTAGACACAATACCTACAATAGAATACCTGTTGTTTACCAAGTGTCCTCATTGATCAGGAGGAGGTGTGAGGACGAGTCTCCCCCACCGCACCTCCACAACTATTAAGTATTTATTAACTGTCTACAAGTCTGAGTCAGTCTCCAGCAGACAAGCTCAGCAGTACATATACAGTCCCAGCCTGGCAGGTCTCACTCTCTCCACTTCATCATTTCCAGCATCATGTCATTTACATGGAGCAATGGCGCCATCTCCTGGGAATATGTGGTATTGCAGTAATTATTGCACATAGTGTGCCCCGTCAGGCGTCAGCGCTGCACAGCAGAAGATACAAAAAAATCGCACATGCGCATCAGCGCCCCTCCAAAGTAACGTCACACCGGCCGCCACTGAACCAGGCAGTGATGTTCCCAGTCAGGATGCTCTCTACAGCCCCGGAATAGAAGGAGTGGAGTATCTTCCCTGATAAATCCCAGATAACGTAATAGGAATAAGGAAGCTGGGCCCTTAACACATGACTCACAGCTACTCAACAGCCTAATCTCGCCCCTATTGGTGGCTGATGACATCATCACAGGCACTGAGGCATGTGTCATTTACCGTAACCACTGTAAGGTTCTAATGCATAATTCATGATGGCAAGCCATTTATGGATGTAAGATCCTATCGACATGTGTTTGCGAGCCTGTCAGAGTGATGTAGTGCTGAGCACAGCCGATCACAAGGCTTTTCTTGTTCAGTTAAAGCTCCTTTGAACTCGACCCCCCCTTGTCTTCCACGCTCGACCCCCTAAACCAGTGGCTTGTCAAAGGAGAAAGTGTATGAGGAAGTTCCTAAAGTGACCTCCATGAATCTCCAGATGGAAAGGTCGGGTGCTAGCTTGGAAGGGTCGGAATCATGTGTTGTTATGTTTTGTTGCCCCTAGCAACCGAGAGACTGCAAGCAGAGGGACAATGCGTACTGTGTCCACGAGGAAAGGGCTCAAATATCTGCCCGTATGGATGATGACACAGATGGGATAAAAGGGCCTCTTCATTCAATTCAATCGAATGTCTATAGGCCTAGACAGTGTACTGTACACATGGGTATACATAGGGGCGACAGTGGCTCAGGAGGTAGAGCGGTCGCCTGGTAGTCGGAAGGTTCCCGGTTCGATTCCCACTCCTCCCGGGCAGTGTGTCGATGTGTCCTTGAGCAAGACACTTAACCCCTAATTGCTCCCGATGAGCAGGTCGGCACCTTGCATGGTCCCCTCCGCCATCGGTGAGTGAATGTGTGAGTGAATGGGTAAAATGTCAGGAACAAAATTGTAAAGCGCTTTGGATAAAAGCTGTTATATAAATGCACCATTCACCATACTGTATATTACGAGTCTTATAGTGTATAGTATAATATTACCAGTATTATAGTGATAATCAGTAGTAGTGTACTGTACACATGGGTATATATATACATACTGTATATTACGAGTATTATAGTGTGCACACATGGGTATATATACATACTTTATACAATGGCATGCAAATGTCTTGATTCTGATTGGCTGAAACAGTCAAGTTAGACGTTGTTATATCGTATAACACACTCCATGTGACCCCAGATCCCTCCAACAACCGAATAATTTTTTTGTGAATGAGACTGAATGAATCCGCCATAGATAGACAAATGGAAGTATGAATATATTTTGAACGAATCCTCCAAAAAAGATACAGTCAACTGGAATATGTTAGTTTGTTACACATATTGGATTATGTAATTGGTTTGTCATGACCCATTGTGAAACAAAAGAAAAATTGCGGACTTAAAAAAAAGAAAAAAAAGGCTGTCACACGAAGCGATGTCCCGGACACAATGGAAGTATGGATATATTCGTAACGAATAATTAAAAAAAGATACAGTCAACTGGAATATGTTAGTTGTTTACACATATGTTGGATTATGTAATTGGTTTGTCATGACCCATTGTCAAAACAATAATAAATCGCGGGATTTATATGAAGTTTGTTGTTAGATGTCATGCTTTGTAGCACCTCCCTCTGCTTCTAGACACGGAGGCAACTTTTATTTTATTTTTTTACCTACTTTTTCTGTGGATGGTTTTGTGAATAAATCTCCATTATGCTTCAATTACTGTGTTTATTGTATACCAATAAGGTTGGATGAATTCGGCCATTGTATAAAAGCATTACATCACTTGAAGTCGTGTGTTATACTCATTAGGAGAATTAGGAGAATATAACTTAAGAGGGAGAGGGAATCTTAAACAACCAATGGTACACACCACGCTGAAAAGCATGTGCATATCTGTGTGTGGAGTGAAGTTGTGGAATAATTTACCCAAATACATCAAACTGAGTAAATATGTGGCACAATTTAAAAAGCAGCTAAAAAAAAAATTCACATTAGAGAAATACAGAAATTAGTATTGAGGATAAACAAAGTTATGTTATATTGTGTATGTAGTGCTGTACTATATTCACTGCTGTCAAGTGAATCAAGTTTTTCTTTTAATCTTTTAATATAAGTAAAAGTATATTCTATATTGTAATACACTAAATTATGTTATATCTAGTAAAATTAACGGAAGAACAAATATAAATGTAAGGGGGTAGGGATCAATAAGCTTAGCTTCCCTCTACTCCTTTTTTGGACATGTCTGCTAACCAAACACATTGCTCTTGACCTTTTGTTTATAATTCCTTTTTTTTCTTTTTTTTTAATCTTTTTTTTTAATGTTTTTTAATTTGTTGTTATGATTGTTTGGTTTGACGGAACAAGATACCGTGAGTTGTTTGGAGAAATATGGAGAATAACATGTTCAAAAATAAACTTTTCATTCATTCATTCATTAGATCACTCCTAGGGGGGTCTAACGACCCTCCGCTGCACGTCGGGCCTAGCAACCACCCCTAGGCGTGATCTAATGAGTATAACACACTCCTGCGCATGATGTAATGCTTAAGTATATTACCAGTATTATAGTGATAATCAGTGTTAGTCATAGTGATAGTTGAGGAGCAGAGTATACTGCAGAGGAGTTGGGTATATTCTGTGATTCCACTGGTGATGGTGAGGAAACTGATGGTTGGGGATTACTATATTATATCTATCTATCTATCTATCTATCTATCTATCTATCTATCTATCTATCTATCTATCTATCTATCTATCTATCTATCTATCTATCTATCTATCTATCTATCTATCTATCTATCTATCTATCTATCTATCTATCTATCTATCTATCTATCTATCTATCTATCTATCTATCTATCTATCTATCTATCTATCTATCTATCTATCTATCTATCTATCTATCTATCTATCTATCTATCTATCTATCTATCTATCTATCTATCTATCTATCTATCTATCTATCTATCTATCTATCTATCTATCTATCTATCTATCTATCTATCTATCTATCTATCTATCTATCTATCTATCTATCTATCTATCTATCTATCTATCTATCTATCTATCTATCTATCTATCTATCTATCTATCTATCTATCTATCTATCTATCTATCTATCTATCTATCTATCTATCTATCTATCTATCTATCTATCTATCTATCTATCTATCTATCTATCTATCTATCTATCTATCTATCTGTCTGTCTGTCTGTCTGTCTGTCTGTCTGTCTGTCTGTCTGTCTGTCTGTCTGTCTGTCTGTCTGTCTGTCTGTCTGTCTGTCTGTCTGTCTGTCTGTCTGTCTGTCTGTCTGTCTGTCTGTCTGTCTGTCTGTCTGTCTGTCTGTCTGTCTGTCTGTCTGTCTGTCTGTCTGTCTGTCTGTCTGTCTGTCTGTCTGTCTGTCTGTCTGTCTGTCTGTCTGTCTGTCTGTCTGTCTGTCTGTCTGTCTGTCTGTCTGTCTGTCTGTCTGTCTGTCTGTCTGTCTGTCTGTCTGTCTGTCTGTCTGTCTGTCTGTCTGTCTGTCTGTCTGTCTGTCTGTCTGTCTGTCTGTCTGTCTCTCTCTCTCTCTCTCTCTCTCTCTCTCTCTCTCTCTCTCTCTCTCTCTCTCTCTCTCTCTCTCTCTCTCTCTCTCTCTCTCTCTCTCTCTCTCTCTCTCTCTCTCTCTCTCTCTCTCTCTCTCTCTCTCTCTCTCTCTCTCTCTCTCTCTTTCTCTCTCTCTCTCTCTGTGTTGTTTTCAATGGTCAACATGACCTGGCAGTAACTATTACTGTATAATAGCAGTCATGAATAGCATGAGATTAGCCAACATAGAGTACTTGTATTGTGTTGTTTGGCAACAGAGGAGGTCATGGGATGTTTAAAGGGGGTTGTTCCTGGAAGAGGAGATGCAAGTGTTGTAATACTATCACAGTAGGGGTTGTAATAACGAAGTCAACAACTCCTTTACCATTAAGGCATTACCTTACTGAATAAACAGTGTGATGTGTAACTGATACATTACCTTACTGAATAAACAGTGTGATATGTAACTGATACATTATAATATAATAAACTAAGGATTTTAATATGCCTCTCTCCTCTTCTTGTACAGTTTAAAGTCAAATTTGAACGTCACCTCTCTCTCTCTCTCTCTCTCTCTCTCTCTCTCTCTCTCTCTCCCTCTATCTCTGTCTCTCTTTCTCTCTCTCTCTCTCTCTCTCTCTCTCTCTCTCTCTCTCTCTCTCTCTCTCTCTCTCTCTCTCTCTCTCTCTCTCTCTCTCTCTCTCTCTCTCTGTCAGAAGGCAGTGGGAGCCAAAGTGGAACTCAGCACTACAGCAACAACACACTTCACAGCTGAGGGGGAGGGAGAGGGAGAGAGAGGGGAAGAGGGAGAGAGAGGGAGAGGGAGAGGGAGAGCGAGGGCAAGAGGGAGAGAGAGGGGGGAAGGAAGAGGGAGAGGAAAACACATGGACATGTCTGGGTAATGGACACAACATGTTGCTTTACTGTAAAAGGCACCTTAGTTGAAAACATATTTTCCCCACAGATGTGTAATAATAATAACTTTATTTGTATAGCACTTTTCATACAGAGGTTGCAGTTCAAAGTGCTTCACAACAGTAAAAAATACAGGCATAAGCGAGCATACAAATTTAAAATGTAAATACAAAGAGATAGAGAGGTAGCAAGGTTAGGCAAATCACAGTTCTTCAGCAATACAAATAATAAAATAGAATAGATTAGATAGAGTAAAAAAGTGCGGTTTGATTCAGTTTAAAATAGGCTAAAAATAATAAGATATAACGGACAGTAAAAAGTGTGATAAGATTGTTCAATAAAGAAAAATATATAACAACAGAGCAGTGTATCGCTCTTAGTACTTTGAGTTTCCATCGCTCTTAACACTTTGAGTTTCTTTACAAAGTACAGTTCTAAGTTACCTTATAGAACAACAGAGCAGTGTGTCGCTCACAACAACAGAGCATCACTCTAACATCATAGAACCGACATATGAATTTCATTGGAAGTGTATGAAAGTAGGTAGGGTACGAATATAGCAAGGTATGGTAAATCACAGTGTTTCACATTAGGATCTAGCATCGCAATAGGCCCTCCGTTTACAGTTTGATTCAGTAATACAAATAATAAAAATAGTTTAAAATGATTCCGTTTAAAAATAGTCATCAGTAAGAAGTAAAAAGTGTGATAAAATAGTTTTCTTAAAATTACAGTGCATACAGTAGGAGGTAGTGAGATACAATTAGCATAGAACCGACACGTGAATTTGATAGGCAGTGTATAAAAGTAGGCAGGGTAAGAATAGTGCAGGTAAGTACAATTTGTGTCAGGATATCCCTGATGTTTCTATAATAATATTTCCCCTTGCCACTAGGTGGTAGCAGATATCTATCTTCAAATATTTGCCTGCATTACCCCACAGTGAAATGCCTGAGCAAAGAGATAGGTTTTAAGCTGTCTTTTAAAGATGTCTAGCGAGTTGGCTTCTCTGATGTTTTGGGGTAGTTTGTTCCACAGTTTTTGGGCATAGTTGATAAAGGCTGCATTACCGATCCTCTTTTGACTTTCTGGGAGCCTCTAGTAGTAATTTATTAGAGTGTTGGCGATGTAGCTAGGTCCCTGTCTATTTAGAGCTTTGTATGTAAGGAGAAGGACCTTAAAGTCAATTCTAAATGTTACAGGAAGCCAGTGTAAAGCAGCTAAGACTGGACTAATGTGCTCTCTCCTTTTGGTTCTAGTTAGCAGTCGGGCTGCAGAGTTTTGGATTAGCTGAAGCCTCTCTGTGGTTTTCTTAGGGAGACCTGTGAAAAGTGCATTACAGTAGTCTAACCGGCTAGATATGAATGCATGAATTTGCTTCTCAGCATCGTTCTGATTAATAAATGGTCGTACTTTTGCTATATTTCTGAGATGGAAGAACGATGTTTTCGTCACTTTGCTAATATGCGAATTGAAGTTCAGTTCTGAATCTATGATAACCCCGAGACTAGTGACCTCAGATTTGATCCAAGGGGTTAGTCCTCCCAGGTTCTTTATTAATGTTTCTTTTTTAGTTTTGGGGCCGATAATTAGAATTTCAGTTTTGTTCTCGTTTAGTTTCAGGAAGTTCTTACTCATCCATTTATTTATTGCCAGTAAGCAGTCTGTAATGGAGCTAATAGCTGTATCATTTGGTTCAGCAGATATGTACAGTTGTGTATCATCCGCATAGCTATGGAAATCTACATTATGTTCTCTGATGATATCACCCAGCGGTAACATGTAAAGGGAGAAGAGTAAAGGACCTAAGCAACTCCCTTGTGCAACTCCATAGTTGTTGTCGTATATATCAGACATGTGATTTCATAGTTTAACATCGAATTTCCTCCCTCTGATGTATGTTTTAAACCAGCCTAGCACATGTTCTGAGAAACCGACAAGGTTTTCAAGACGATCGATTAGAATATCGTGATCGATTGTATCAAATGCTGCACTGAGATCTAGCAGGATAAGGATGGAGATCTTATTCTCGTCAGAGTTTAGCCTGAGGTCACTGATTATTTTGGTGAGGGCAGTTTCAGTGCTATGATATTTTCTGAATCCCGACTGAAATTCTTCTAAGATGTTGTTTTCTTCAAGAAAGGAATTTATTTGAACTGAAACTATCTTTTCAAGTACTTTACTAATGGTAGGTTGGATATTGGACGATAATTTGCCATTACATTACTATCCAAGTTAGGTTTTTTTAGTAATGGCTTTACAACTGCTGTTTTAAAGGCATCTGGGAAAATACCAGTTCTAAGGGAAGTGTTTATGATATCTAGCACAGGGCTTGAAACACTATTAAACACCCGTTTGAAGAAAGCTGTAGGTATAGGGTCAATGTCTGAGGTGGAGGAGTTACATTCTGAGACCTGACTGCTATGAAAGCCAGAGACAAAAAATGCTCTGAGTTTCGTAAAAGTCAGTCAAAGCTTACCAAAAGCACGAGCAGTGAACTCCAAGCCCACGTGACTGAACTCAAACTAGAAAGAAACAGACTAAGAAATGACGTAAACTCCATGATAAAAACTGCAAAAAAAAATTCATCAATGACAAAACTGAGGAAAACAAAAATAAACCACGCGAACTTTGGAAATTACTCAATAATCAACTAGGCTGCAGTAAAAAACTTAAAACCAGGTTCTCAAACATAAACATAAAGACGGACAACACGCTCACAGCATAATGGTGGTTTTTGTTTTTCTCCATTTTCGCTCCGCTGCACGACATTTGCTTTTTTCTTTGTTGACCGTATTATAGTTCAACCAGGGCGAGGCTCTGGTTTTCTTCTTTTTCGTTTTTAGTGGGGCGACAGAATTTAATACAGATGACAGTGCATCATTGAGATTTTCTACCTTTTAATTTAGAGAGCTGTCATGATTGTGTGGTTCATGTAGTCTGATAAGATCAATGAACTTTGATTCAGCCTTGTCGTTTAGGAGCCTCTTTTGAACTATGATTTCTTTTTTTGTCAAAGTGTTATTTGAGTATCAAAAATATACAGTGATGGTCGGAGAGAGGTAATTCAGTTATTGAGAATTTTTTTATGCTTAGCCCAGTTGTTGTTATAACTAAGTCTAATGTATTCCCAAGCCTGTGAGTTGCATTTGTTATATGCTGTGTTAGGTCAAAGCTATCCAGTAGATTTTTTTGTTCTATAGTTTTGGAGTCTGTTTTCTTATTAAAATGGATGTTCAAGTCTCCATTTAGGATCACCTTATCATATCCGGTAATACATAGTGAAATCAGTTCAGAGAGCTCCTGTATAAATATTGGTTAGTGTCTAGGCGGGCGGTATATTGTGATGATAATGGTTGATTCTGTTTTGAGCTCAATGGCAAGATATTCCATCGACATGAACTCGCCTAGTTCTGTGATTCTAAACAAGAGTTTTGAGGAGAAAATTGCTGCAACCCCTCCCCCCCTTACATTTTTTCTGGGTATTTGAAGAAAATTATAGTCTGGTGGACAAGCCTCTATCATTATTGATGTAGCTGTGTCATTATTTAGCCATGTCTCTACTAGGCAGATGCAATCTAAGTTATTTTCTTTAATCAGATCATTTACTATTTTTTTTTAATTATTCAGTGATCTGACATTTAGGAGGGCTAATTTTATTTGTTGGACTTCTTTAGAGGAGGTCTGCTTTGGCTTGACCTTGATGGCCCTGAGGTTAATAGCAGGTAAACGCATTGATGGTGTATAGTTTTTACCATGCCATTGGCTGGTTATGATTACCGGTATGTTTTGAGAGATGGCATGGTAGTTGTACTATACTGTACTGTACTCAGGATGGGTTGATTTGATTGGCAGACTGTCCATCTCCTCTAGTGCATGATGATGAGCTGAATTCAAATTTAGGAGTCGACTAAAGGCTTCTTGTCCTCAGTGTCTATGTACACAGACTGATGTTTGTCTAGTGTGTTCATTAAACGTGTGAAATCCTCTTTCAATGTCTCTGTGCCCGTCTTCTTTCGCAGGATGTCAAACGATCCAGAGTGAATGACAATTTTTGTTATGCCCGGTCTGATGAGTGTTGGAAGTATTTCGGCCAGCTCTTTCACAGATGTGTTGTCTAGACATATATTATCTGTGTTTGCCATTTCCACATACCTTGTTGTGGAATCTACAATCAGTATGCAGTCTGTTTTCTGTGTGAGGTTAGCATTTTTCTTTCCAACAGTTCTGGGGCCGTTTGTTTATGGATTAGGCCTAGTCTGCCGGTTCTTACCACAGTCCTGTGGCCTTGGTGAAGCCTCGCTAGCTGTACCACTAGCCTTCTCAATAGCCGCCATGTTAACGCTAGTCTCGTACCTTCTGCGTCGGCTACCGCAACGTTCTCCTCGGCGCATGGTAGTCTCTTCGCTGTTAGCCGTTAGCTCAGTCTGGGTCGTGTTTGCTAGCTGCGTCGCTCGTGGCTCTGTTTTTCTCGTCGTCTCGTCGTTAGCGTGTGCTCCGATGTGCCGGCTGTTAGCTTCGCTAGCATTAGCGTGAGCTCCGGCATGCCAGCTGCATGCTTCGCTAGTGTTAGCGTGAGCTTCGCTAGCGTCGTTAGCCACGCTTCTAAGTCTCTTTGCTTTGGGTGTTGATATGCGTGTTTTCGAGAGTAGGTTGAAACTATTTCCTGGCGGTACCGGGGGTGAAGTCATGTTCCTGGTTCATTTATTTCTTCTTTTATCCTTGACGGTGGTCCACTGCTTTGGTTTAGCTCCTAGGTTGTGACAAGGACCGTCTTTTGGGTGGTGCTGTTCTGTAGCTAGCCTAGGCCAGGTCTCAATCATGGTATCGTTGGCTATATTTGTAGTAGCTTCAAAAATAGAGTCAATGAGTCGCTCATCCTGTTGGATTTGGTGCAGGATAGAAACTCGAGCCTCCAGCTCTACAATCCCCTTACTCATCCTCAGGCGCTCTAGTACATTCTGTGGGAGAGCCGAGTCTCGGCATCTTCCCTTATTTCTTGTCTTTTCAGGTTAGGCTAAACTGAGGCTAAGCTAGGTACTTAGCTGGTGATGGTGGGTCTTGTTTTCTTTCAGCCGGGGTCTTTATGAAGTATTCTCGCCTTTCATAAATATCCTCGCCTTCAGCAGTGCCCGACATAGTCCTTTGTGTGTAGCTGATAAGACGGAGACTCCTTCATCTCGCTGGTCCTCCCACGGAGAGATCTCGTGTGTGTGTGTGTGTGTGTGTGTGTGTGTGTGTGTGTGTGTGTGTGTGTGTGTGTGTGTGTGTGTGTGTGTGCATGTTTACTGTGTGTGTGTGTGTGTGTGTGTGTGTGCATGTGTACTGTGTGTGTGTGTGTGTGTGTGTGTGTGGTGCCAATTAGCTGTAACCCACTTAAAGGAACATCCAGCATATTTCCCATAATGTTCCTTTAAATTTTAAAACATCCTGTTGGTTATGCCCTTTACAATAACGCAACCTCACAAAGCATTTATAAACAGTTAAATAAATCATCTGCATGATCTATAAACAGTTAAATAAATCATCTGTATGATCTATAAACAGTTAAATAAATAATCTGTATGATCTATACACAGTAATAAATCCGTAAAGGGGCATCAAACACATAATCTCATACACATCAAAGCTCTAAACAGTGTTGCACACATTAATTTAGTTGAACAGTTATTGAGAGTGAATGAGTTTGGATATGGCCACCAGTGATGTCATCGGGGACATTGAATGCTTGTGTTACACCTTGTCTTATAGGGACTGCTACCTTATCATTTAATTGAGCTGTAATTAACACAACACAAAGATTCAATATCCTCAATGACATCACTGATGGCCATATCCATATATAGCTCATTTACTCTCAATAACTGTCAAAACTAAATGAATGTGTGCAGCAAAGCGGTTTAGAGTTTTTGGATGTGTGTGAGATTACGTGCAACATTTATCAGCGCTGTTTAAATATATCTATATTTTTTAACACTACTAAAGTCGTCCCCTTCACTTCGGTTAACTCTCCACGCAGGGCTGGGCAGGGCTGCGGGTCCCGGTGTCGTCTCAGACCGTCCCGACCCTGCCGGTCTTCTCATTCGGCCGCTGTTGTGTCCGTCTGCTTGAGTGTTTGGAGTCGTGTCTCGTTTGGCGTGGCTGCGGGTCCTGGGGCGCGTGGTCGTTCCTCTGTGGAGTTTGGGGGTGGGGGGCGTGGTGTTCGCTGGTTTTCCTCGTGGTGGCGGGGGCGCCGGGACCGGGGGAGATGGTGAACAGGTTCTGTCTCACACCAGCAGAGGGCAGCAGAGGGGAACAGGTTCTGTCTCACACCAGCAGAGGGCAGCAGAGGGGAACAGGTTCTGTCTCACACCAGCAGAGGGCAGCAGAGGGGAACATGTTCTGTCTCACACCAGCAGAGGGCAGCAGGGGGGAACAGGTTCTGTCTCACACCAGCAGAGGGCAGCAGAGGGGAACAGGTTCTGTCTCACACCAGCAGAGGGCAGCAGAGGGGAACAGGTTCTGTCTCACACCAGCAGAGGGCAGCAGAGGGGAACAGGTTCTGTCTCACACCAGCAGAGGGCAGCAGAGGGGAACAGGTTCTGCCCCCGATACAGATGAGAGGTGAGGACTCTGTCCCTGCACACTCAGAGGTGAACAATGGGAAGGTCAGAGGTCGCGGACAGCGCAGACAGCGCTCTTCCTGACCCCCTTCCTGGTGACATCATCCTAGAGCAGCGGCTGGGAACGTTACGTTAGGAAATGCGATCCGTTACAGACTGACTGGTTAAAAATAGTAAGAAGTGACGTGATGTACTGGAATACGCCGCCTCAGTGAAGTGGAGCAATCTTCCATTTACTTAGGTATGTATTTTTAGGTGAATTTTTGGAAAATATGGCTAGGGCTTAAGAGGTTAATGTTCGACGGCCCTCATACAATTTGCTCTCGTCTTTCGGCTCCGGACTGGGTTTCTCCCGATCATTCAACACATTGTTGGAAAGTTGAATTTGGCTCCTTTTTCGATCGCCACCACACTCAACCTATTGCGTGCTTCAGGTCTCGAGTTACAAGACGAAATATCCGGCGAGCGTCATTTGACGAGCCGTTCTGACGAGTGACCACGTCCGATTGTAAACGCTCCTGAACTGACCGGTCACCACTGATGGCGAAAATGATTGACCACCGTTGTAGCCGAGGAGCGTCTGCTCCGAAAGCGTCCCCAGACGGGCACTGATTGCAAAGAGAAGGGGGCAGAAGAAGACGAACAAGTTCTTTGTTTTGACTCGCACGTCTGAATGAATGGAAGCGGACGGTCATTTTGATAATCACGCTGAATTATTGCGGTACACACATTACAAAAACCTTTGTTAACCACTAATATTTCATCGGATTTTTATGAACTTTGGAGTTTGGACCTGTATAATACTTCAGGCTATGGAACCGTTATGTTTTCCAGCTCCTACCTCTCAGCTGGAACACTAAAACAGGCATCTGGCAACACAACAACGCAAAAGTAAGGAGCAAATATTTTATTTCAGTGTGTTCAAACCTCTGTTTCTCTATTACATTAGCACTCAAAGTGATTTTTCTTTATTGCGTAACACACTTCAGAATGTTACCTTTCAAAAGAGACCAGACTTATGCATGTGCTATAAGTATAAAGTATAATACATGGCAAATTACTTTGGGTATGAAATCGACAGGCGTTTTATGGAAAATTTGCAGGACTGTTATGGGGTTAAAATACTAAATTAATTAATCAATCATTCTTTGGGGAAAAGCAATACTTTTATTCCACACCTTTCTAAAAGCTCTATATTATTATAAAAAAACTATAATATTACCTTGTAAGGCCCAAATTAAATTGACATTAGCAACTTCAGAAGCCAGAGTGTGGGACCTATAAACACATTTACTATCCAATAGCATTGTGAGGCTGAACCACAGGACCCATTGACTATGTAAATATGCTAAAAAATAAAATAAAAAAAGATTTACAGAGTTTTTTTTTTAAATAGCTAAAAGCTAAAAGTGATGTTGTAATTTTGCAACCGAGGGTCTCACAGTTGGCACGACTTGAGGATAGTTGAGGTATTAGTTAGTGTCTGCAGTTCACTAGAGGTCTGTGGAGGGGGGGGGGGGGGGGGGGGGGGTCTGATCGTTACATGTCCTCATCACAACAGAACGATGGGATTCAGGTTAAAGATCTTCAAGATGCCCCTTTAATGGCACACTTTGATTTGACCACAGGTTACTAGGGACTAGGGTCGTCTGCTCAATCCAATTTCTCCCTTTGGCTCAGTGGGTCAATTCTATTGTTCTATTGTATTGCCGTGGGTGTTGTTGCTGTTGTGGCTTCGCAGGCCTGTAGAGGCTGAGGGTCCCGGGTGGGCGGCTGGCCCGCATCCAGCAGACAACCTGCGAGAAGGAAAGAAGAATGCTTTCCGAAAAGGATGCTGGGGACTCCCCCCCGACCCCCCCCCCCCCCCCCCCCCCCCCCTACGTAACAGAGACAGGAAGAGGAAGCAGGGAGAATACAGCTCTGACGTTATAGCAGTGAGTTTGACTGGGGGGCTGAGTGAGAAAACAGGCCCGAGCCGCCACAGCCATGTCACATCACGGGGAGTTATGGAGAGCAATGCATTGTGGGATAGTGAGGAATAGGAATGGAACAAATCTATTGTGGTATGAGTTGACAATCATGTATGCGCTACCTGTGGACTGGAAACGGTCAGACATACATGTAGCAGAAACATAACACTCATACACACAACACTCATACACACATAACACTCATACACATAACACTCATACACATAACACTCATACACACAACACTCACACACATAACACTCATAC
>NC_140166.1:126948307-126963307 GCF_963971535.1 Notolepis coatsorum | reverse complement strand
ATATAACACTAACTAAGTAACTAGTGACAGTAGTACTAGGACTAGGTCCCAGCTCTTATAACACTAACTAACTAGTGACAGTAGTACTAGGACTAGGTCCCAGCTCTTATAACACTAACTAACTAGTGACAGTAGTACTAGGACTAGGTCCCAGCTCTTATAAAACTAACTAACTAACTAACTAACTAACTAACTAACTAACTAACTAACTAACTAACTAACTAACTAACTAACTAACTAACTAACTAACTAACTAACTAACTAACTAACTAACTAGTGACAGTAGTACTAGGACTAGGTCCCAGCTCTTATAACACTAACTAACTAACTAGTGACAGTAGTACTAGGACTAGGTCCCAGCTCGTATAACACTAACTAACTAACTAGTGACAGTAGTACTAGGACTAGGTCCCAGCTCTTATAACACTAACTAACTAACTAGTGACAGTAGTACTAGGACTAGGTCCCAGCTCTTATAACACTAACTAACTAGTGACAGTAGTACTAGGACTAGGTCCCAGCTCTTTTAACACTAACTAACTAACTAACTAACTAACTAACTAACTAGTGACAGTAGTACTAGGACTAGGTCCCAGCTCTTATAACACTAACTAACTAACTAGTGACAGTAGTACTAGGACTAGGTCCCAGCTCTTATAACACTAACTAACTAACTAACTAACTAACTAACTAACTAACTAACTAACTAACTAACTAACTAACTAACTAACTAACTAACTAACTAGTGACAGTAGTACTAGGACTAGGTCCCAGCTCTTTTAACACTAACTAACTAACTAACTAACTAGTGACAGTAGTACTAGGACTAGGTCCCAGGAGCCATGCAGTTCTTGCAGCTCCAATGGCTCCCAGTTGAGAAGTTACCTTGACGACCACTTTAAAAAGGTAAAAGCAGATCATCATCACCAGAGGGTAACAAGCCTGAACCTCTACAGAAGAAGAAGGTCAAACAGAGGCTGCTAACGTCTCACACATGCTAACTCTGTCCTGGTGTTGTGTTGCTAACTCTGTCCTGGTGTTATGTTGCTAACTCTGTCCTGGTGTTGTGTTGCTAACTCTGTCCTGGTGTTGTGTTGCTAACTCTGTCCTGGTGTTGTGTTGCTAACTCTGTCCTGGTGTTGTGTTGCTAACTCTGTCCTGGTGTTGTGTTGCTAACTCTGTCCTGGTGTTGTGTTGCTAACTCTGTCCTGGTGTTGTGTTGCTAACTCTGTCCTGGTGTTGTGTTGCTAACTCTGTTCTGGTGTTGTGTTGCTAACTCTGTCCTGGTGTTGTGTTGCTAACTCTGTCCTGGTGTTGTGTTGCTAACTCTGTCCTGGTGTTGTGTTGCTAACTCTGTCCTGGTGTTGTGTTGCTAACTCTGTCCTGGTGTTGTGTTGCTAACTCTGTCCTGGTGTTGTGTTGCTAACTCTGTCCTGGTCAGGGACGTGCACAGGACTTTAGAGGGGCAGGTGCTCAAAGGCTGAAAAGGGCACTACACTTGTGTGTATATATTAAGCGAGCGCGCTTAGCGCGCGAGCGAGATTTTTAAGGGCCCTTTTCGGGCGGGGGGCCCCCTTTTTATGCTTTTTGGGGGGTTTTGGTGATCAAATATTGAATATTGAACTATAATAATCAGTGCAGGAGCTCACTTATCCTTGAAAGACACTTTTATCACTGACTTAAAAGGCCCATACATCTCCATAAATGTTCAGGGGGGAGGGAATAAGTGCTTAGCCTACAGACCCCAAGAAGTGCTGTATATTCTGTATTGTTTAATATAAATGCATTTTTTATTCCAATCTCGATTTGTATTTGAGATTCCCAAATCCCATCAGACTTGACTTCTTTGTGTCCCTCAATGAGTGTAATATCAGCATTCAACAGCGGTTTCTATCATGATTATCATCACCACCCACGCTATGCATAAAATATATAGGTCCGCGGAGAGGCATGCTGAGGAGGCCGTGCAAACTGCAATGGAATATGGGGCATCTCTCTCTCTTTACCTAATATTTTGATTCTATCCTGACATTTTTCAGTTGGAAGGGCAGTCTATATGCGTAACAGTAAACATTTATTATTATTATTTTTTTTTAAAGGGCACTTTTTTGATGAGGCTCAAAAAGGCAGGTGCTCAGGCACCCCTTGGTCTCTATGTGTGCACGTGCCTGGTCCTGGTGTTGTGTTGCTAACTCTGTCCTGGTGTTGTGTTGCTAACTCTGTCCTGGTGTTGTGTTGCTAACTCTGTCCTGGTGTTGTGTTGCTAACTCTGTCCTGGTGTTGTGTTGCTAACTCTGTCCTGGTGTTGTGTTGCTAACTCTGTCCTGGTGTTGTGTTGCTAACTCTGTCCTGGTGTTGTGTTGCTAACTCTGTTCTGGTGTTGTGTTGCTAACTCTGTTCTGGTGTTGTGTTGCTAACTCTGTCCTGGTGTTGTGTTGCTAACTCTGTCCTGGTGTTGTGTTGCTAACTCTGTCCTGGTGTTGTGTTGCTAACTCTGTCCTGGTGTTGTGTTGCTAACTCTGTCCTGGTGTTGTGTTGCTAACTCTGTCCTGGTGTTGTGTTGCTAACTCTGTTCTGGTGTTGTGTTGCTAACTCTGTTCTGGTGTTGTGTTGCTAACTCTGTCCTGGTGTTGTGTTGCTAACTCTGTCCTGGTGTTGTGTTGCTAACTCTGTCCTGGTGTTATGTTGCTAACTCTGTCCTGGTGTTGTGTTGCTAACTCTGTTCTGGTGTTGTGTTGCTAACTCTGTCCTGGTGTTGTGTTGCTAACTCTGTCCTGGTGTTGTGTTGCTAACTCTGTCCTGGTGTTGTGTTGCTAACTGTAGTATAATCCTATAGAATCCTAACAATATTGTACAGTACAAGGAGGTCGCTAAACTGGAGGAGGAAAGAAGGGTCATATGTGATAGAATTTGGTCTCCTCCTCTGACTTAGTCAGATGAGAAATAAACGTGTATAGCCAGACAACCAGAACTCTATTTCAACTGTCCTGTCCTGTGTGTTTTTCTTTTGCTGTGCAGTAGCTAATTTAGGACCTTAATTCAGTCTGCAAGTAAAATGGCAGTATATTTGGGGGGGGGGGGGTGCATGTTCCTATTTTACTTGGTGGCACTAGTGCGAGAGAGGGATCAATCGCATGTGGCAACCCAACTGTCATTCAACACCGTCGGGTCTAGTTAGATTATTGTAATGAATAAAGCATGACACAATGGACAAATCAGACATAATCAATGATCTTTCCTTTTAATATGACTAGACCTCCTGTGGGTAAAGGAAGCATTCCTGCCAATTTCAGTCACAGTTTTCAAAATAACCTAATGAGAGAATGCAGCCTCCTTGCAGTAGTCAATGTTGTGATATTTGTTCATCAACTGTACAGCCCTGAGGGGTGTAGCTCTCATTTAGAGACACAGGGTTCCTTGTACCAACTGACTGTGAGCGATTATAAAGCAGAAGACGACAGCTGCTGCCATTAGCTATGAGAACGGACCCGTCATTAAGAATTCAATAGAGTCAGCATGTTTGCAGCAGCCATGTTTGCAGCAGCCATCTTTTACGTGCATATTATTAGAGCACTAACATGCCGGTGGGCAGGGAAATTAACATATTGTTTATCAAACTTTGATAAAGCTGACAGACACTGATGAAGCAGAGGAACAGAGAGCAGAAACCAGAGCGTAGCTGCATCACTGACCTGGGGCCCTTTGCCCCCTAGTGGCCACGAGAAGGAGGTCTGTTAGACATAGTGGAACTGAGACGTCTAACAATGGGCGCATGTGTCCTCCCTCACCGGTCACCCTGGGGCCGCTAGGACCCTGGACTTCATCCACAGGAGGTTCTGGTGGCGAACAGCGGAGGGGGATACGCGCACTTTTATCGCAGCCTGTCCTGCTGTGTGTGCGTGCAGTGGGGCTTCTCTGGCCTCTTCCCATCCCCAAACAGGTCTCACATCTCCCTAGACTTCATCTCAGGTTCCCCTCCCTCCGATGGTTTCACTACCATCTTGGTGGTGGTGGTGGACCGCTTTTCAAAAGTGGACCGCATTTCATCGCCCCCTCCCCAAGCTCCCCTCGGCCCGGGAAACGGCTGACCTAGTGGGGCCCCCGGTTCGCCTCCAGGTTCCGGAAGGCGTTTGCTACCAGCCTCTGCACCTCCATCAGCCTATCTATTGTCCAGCTTCCACCCTCGATCCAACGGGCAGACAGAGAGCGCGTCAACCAGGACCTGGAGGGTGTGCTGAGGTGCTACGTCTCTGCCAATCCGGCGACGTGGAGTCGGCGACTGGCGTGGGCGGAGTATGCCCACGACACCCTCCTATGCCCATCCACTGGCCTGTCCCCATTTCAGTGCCAATATGGCTATCAACCCCCCCCTGTTTCCAGAGCAGGAGAAGGAGGCAGAGGTGCCCACCGTCCAGGCTCACGTGGGTCGCTGTCGCCGAACCTGGAGGTGGGTTCGGGTGGTGCTCCAGAAGGCTTCGGTCAGGTCCCAGGGTCAGGCCAACCGCAAGCGCCGTCCGGGACGCCTGAATTCTTTAACTAACGGATTTCCAGTTCCGCGTTCGCGTTCTGCGCTCTGATTGGCCACTGACGTTTCTGGTCGCGCCAATCGTGTGAAGGCAAGTTCTGCCACCTTAGGCACCTTAGGCACTCAAACTTAGGCACTCTTTCGAAGTTGGTTAATGTTAGAGTTTGTCTTAGAGCAGGGCGATAGACCACCAGCCCTGATTCCAAACTCCAGTGATAAACTAGGCGTTAGGTAGTTTGCTGCTGTTCGAGGCGGAAATGGGCGCGTCACGTGATTGGGCGCACATGTCACATGACCAGAAACGTCAGTGGCCAATCAGATCGCACCAGAAACGTCAGTGGCCAATCAGATTGCACCAGAAACGTCAGTGGCCAATCAGATCGCAGAACGCGAACGCGGAACTGGAAATCTGTTAGTTAAAGACGCGTCCGGAACAGAAGGTATGGCTCTCCACCCAGGAAACTGGTACCCGTGGTGTACAGGCTACTACTCCCGACCTCCATGCGGGTTCAATCAACCAATTACATTTATTTATATAGCACATTTAGACATCACACTTGTCAACCAAAGTGCTTCACATAGCTAAAAACAAAGAAAAGTAGAGAATAAACTGTTTTCACGTCTGTTAGGGTTCTGCTGTTCCCAGGTCTGTTAGTTCTGCTGTTCCCAGGTCTGTTAGTTCTGCTGTTCCCAGGTCTGTTAGTTCTGCTGTTCCCAGGTCTGTTAGTTGTGCTGTTCCTGTTCCCAGGTCTGTTAGGGGGCTTTCTCACTGCCATTCGGGGTCGAACCAGCTCCGCTCCGTCCTCGCTCCGTCCTTGGGTGCGAACTCCCCCCCCCCCCTCTCCCCCCTCTAGTTTGCGTACACACTGCAGTATTGGTGCGCTCCCGGTTTTGTTTACGGTTTGCGTTTTGAGCGTGTAAGCTTGCCGTAGGCGATGATGTCACGCTCGAACGTCAACACAGGAAGAGTTTTAACACACGGCGGTGGAAACTGGATGCTGATATAAAGAAACAAATAACCAATAAATATGAAGTTATATTTATTTATATAACCTCTGTTGTCAACATAACCCACCCCCCTTTTCTCACGAATGGAACTGGTGTCGTGGAGTCCGCTTTGAGCGTTTTCCAGGGTTAACGCTATAGCTTAGCCTATTTATTACTAGTTAGCAGCTAACATTAGCCCATTGCTCGCATCAATTATATTGCATGTCATTGATCTACTGGTCGATCATGGCCGACTGGTTGGGCACCACTGGTCTATAGAAATAAATGCATTCGAACAAGAAACCAATGTATAGTAGACATAGCAATGGCAAAAAAAGTTGCCAGGCCTAATGCGAGCCAGGGAAGTCTTTAGCCCCTTCCGTGACTGCGATGTGCAAGCCAGGGGCTTTATATCTGATATATTTCGGACCCACCCCGAGCTTTTAAGCAGTGTTTGGTGGTCCAAATTAGCCTGGCTACTATGGAGCTGCGAGTGACTGCATATTCAAAAGCCCCTGGCTTGCACATCGCAGTCACGGAAGGGGCTAGGAAGTCTTGTGCTTGTAACGTGGCTTCATGTTTTCATCCACTGAGCCGTGAGGCTCAACATGCTTGTTTGGTTGAGGTCTGAACTCGCCAAATTGCCCATAAATATAGTTTTTGTGGGTATTGTCCAGTTGTTGCTGTATGTTTTTATCTGCCCAAAATTCAAGCAAGCATGAAAGCATTACAGTAATGACGTTGTGTGTGTCATCAAGTTGATACAGCAAGCCTCTCCCGTGTTTTTTGGTACAAGCTCGCACACCACGCCCCCCGCTCCCACTGGCGCGCACCCGAGACCACCTATTTCAGCGGTCCAGGTTTGGAGCGAATCAGCGTCCCTGGGGACGGGGGGGAGCGTTCTCAGTAGGACGGATACACCCTTTTCTGGTGCGATCGGGCTGTGATTCGACCCCGAATGGTTAGTGAGAAAGCCCCCTTAGTTCTGCTGTTCCCAGGTCTGTTAGTTCTGCTGTTCCCAGGTCTGTTAGCGTTGTGCTGGTCCCGGGTCTGTTAGCGTTGTGCTGGTCCCAGGTCTGTTAGCGTTGTGCTGGTCCCAGGTCTGTTAGCGTTGTGCTGGTCCCAGGTATGTTAGCGTTGTGCTGGTCCCAGGTCTGTTAGCGTTGTGCTGTTTCCAGCTGGAGAGGTCGGTTCCTTCCAGTTGGCAGCGCCCCTCAGCGATGACGTCATCCATGATGTCATTGCAGCCCTCTGCCAGCGCCTGATGTTGAGGATTCCTACAGACAGCGAGACAGATGGAAAGAAATGGTCACTTTATGCTATTTTACACTTTACTGTGTCCTTTACAACATGAGCTCTGCTGGGATCATGTTCAGATGGTGCGTGATACAGCATGTAGTATGTAGTATGTGCATGATGCTGAGGTCATCACTTACATTGTGTAACAGCCATGAGACACATGTTCAGAGCCCTCCGTCTTGACCTGACCCCCCCCAGCTGACCTCTCTGCTGCCTCCCCCACCTGACCTCTCTGCTGTCCCCTCCCCCCCTTTCCATACCAGGCAGTGATGTTTCCAGTCAAGATGCTCTCTACAGCTCCGGAGTAGAAGGACTGGAGTATCTTCCCCGATACTCTGAACTTCCTTAACTGTCTCAGGTGGTAGAGGCGCTGCTTCGCCTTCTTTACGACTGAGTCTATGTGTGTTGTCCATGTCAGATCCTCTGCGATGTGGACCCCCAGGTACTTGAAGCTGCTCACCCTGTCCACGGTAGCCCCGTTTATCCACAGTGGTGTGTGTGTCTCCTGCTGTCCTCTCCTATAATCCACAATCAGCTCCTTGGTTTTACCAATGTTCAGGAGCAGGCTGTAGTCCTGGCACCAGCGTTCCAGTACCTCAACCTCCTCCCGGTAGGCCTTCTCGTCGTTGTCAGAGATCAGCCCCACCACCACCGTGTCGTCCGCAAACTTCACTATGGAGTTGGAGCTGAACCTGGCCACACAGTCGTGTGTGTAGAGTGAGTACAGCAGGGGGCTCAGAACACAGTGAACACAGCATACAGTGAAATGCGGGGGATCATGCCCGCAGTGATTGTGCAATAATACAAGTAATAAGAATAGGAATGAGAATAAGACATTTGTGCAATAATACAAGTAATAAGAATAAGACATAACAGGTATAATGTACATAAAGTTTACAAAAAGCATGGTAAGACATACTAAGGTCCTACAAAAAGCATGGTAAGACATGCTAAGGTCCTGACCTCACAGAGGTGAATGCCACCGGTCTGTAGTCATTAAGACCTGCTGGGGAGGATTTATTTGGTACCGGGATTATAGTGGACACCTTGAAGCAGGCAGGCACCACGGACTCAGCCAGGGATAGATTAAATATGGTGGTGAACACTGGGGCTAGCTGGTTAGCACAGGACTTAAGTATCCGTCCTGTTATCCCATCTGGGCCAGCTGCTTTTCTGGTGTTCACCCGCATAAATGCTCTTCTCACACTGTGTTCCGTCAATGAGAGAGTGCCCCCCCCCCCCCCGCGGATGCCCCCCCCCCCCCTCCACGACGGCCGGTGCGTCAGTGACGTTGTTAGCCGGTGAGCTAGCATCGCTACTGTTTGCACCGAACCGTGCGTAAAAGGAGTTGAGTTGGTCCGCGAGAGAGGCGTCGGTACTCCCCATTGAGGGGGTGCTGACTTTGTAGTAAGTTATCGTCCGTAGTCCTTGTCATAAACCTCTTGTGTCATTCTGGGCCATTTGTGCCTCCATCTTGTCAGCGTATGTCTTCTTAGCAAGCTTTACAGCTTTGCGCAGAGTATAGACTGTAGCCTTATACTCCTCCATATTTCCTGATGCCCACCCCCTCCTAATAGACAGTCTCCTCCCCACCCCATGTATATATTCTCTCCCCGCCGTATGGATATTTCTCTCCCACCCACCCACCCCCTCCAAATGTACAGTCTCCTCCCCACCGTATGTATATTTCTCTCCCACCCACCCACCCCCTCCTAATGTACAGTCCCCTCCCCATCATATGTATATACTCTGTCAGGATCTAGAGGTAACAGTACTGTATATTTGAATACCGTTTATGTCACAAATGTATCAATACTAAATACCTGTATGTCCCTATGCCATAAATGTCATGTATGTTGTGTATGTCATAAATGTCAATATGAATTGAAAATGGGGGACCCTGATGGAAACAAGACAAACGTCTTTCTCTGGTCTGCATCCCCTTAACAATTGTGTGTATTGAGCCGTACTGTATTGTACCCATTCTGCAATCTGTTAAATAAAGTTTTCATTCATTCATTCATTCATTCATTCTGCCCAGGTTATAAGCAGTGGTGCGAGCATTCAGGGCCACTCGGATAGTATTGTCAACCCATGGTTTCTGGTTCGGGAAGACTCAAACCTTTTCCGTGGGTACAATACTATTATGCTAGTGTTGTTATAAAGCTAACAACAACCTGAGCGAACTCACTGACGTCACTTGAGCTCGACTGAAACATCAGCCAGTCTACGTCATCAAGTGTGTCCTGTAGCGTGGCCTCTGATTGGTCGGACCACTTCTTTACCTCACGTGACACGACAGCACCACGTGATCTCTGCCGGTAGGCGGGGATAAGCAAGATGGCGTGGTGCTCGTTGCTCCAGCTAATGGGGGAGCCGGTACTGCCTTGTAACCGGCTCTGAACGGGGTGTAACAGTGATCAAGCGTGTTTCCTCCCCTGGTGGTGCAAGCGATGTGCTGAAAAAAGTTTGGCATCACTTTCTTCAGATTCGCCTGATTGAAATCGCCAGCTATGATCATGGCTGCGTCTGGGTGCTTGATCTGTTGTTTGTTTACATGTCCCTGTAGGTCCACCAGACTATATACACTGCTGGAGGCTACATACTGTATACAGTACTGCTCTGTTACTACTAACTACAGTACACACACTGCTGGAAGGACATTATAACCAGAGTCTACCTGCACAAGTAAGGTGGAGATTATGTACTGTCTGTCTGTGTGTGTGTGTGTGTGTGTGTGTGTGTGTGTGTGTGTGTGTGTGTGTGTGTGTCTGTGTTGTGTCTGTGTGTCTGTATGTGTGTGTCTATGTGTATGTGTGTGTGTCTGTGTGTATGTGTATGTGTGTGTGTCTGTGTGTCTGTACAGTATGTGTGTGTATGTGTGTGTGTGTGTCTGTGTGTATGTGTGTATGTGTGTATGTGTTTGTGTGTCTGTGTGTGTGTGTGTGTGTGTGTGTGTGTGTGTGTGTGTGTGTGTGTGTCTGTACATATGAGAGCACACTCATGTGTTTTAGAGTAAATGACCTTGAAGACAGAGCAGTCTGTCTCCTACAGTAATCATGATGCTGATTGTTTCTGCTAATATTGACCTGTAGGAACGACTTCTATTACTGGCAGTCATTACTTCAGGCAGACAGCTGAGTGTTTCATCTGACGATAAAGGTGTAGTTTTGATATATAAAAGTGTAGTTTTGATATATAAAAGTTTAGTTTTGAAACATAAAGGTGTAGTTTTTATATATAAAAGTGTAGTTTTGAAACAAAGGTGTAGTTATTGATATTTATTACATGGCGTTTTCACATTCGCCGAAATGCTTGCTTGTGATTGGTCAATAGCGTGCGTCAGAGGTCCGATATTACACAATAATGACCGCTGTGGGACAATAATGACAGCTGTGCACAGCTGTTCGCAATCAAGCCCACTGACATCAGTGCAATCAGACACTGCCGGCTGCCGGGGAAGCTGCTGGGGGGCGGAGCGACGAGCACTCAGCGGAGCCAGAACCAGTGTTTTGCGAGTCGATGTAAAATGAATTAGGTATATTGTTAGTAAGTTAGCCATGTAATAAGCGGGATAATGTATAGCTCTACTCGATCATTGTCGCAAAATAATTGACCTTCACTGACGTTTAAAACACCTCGCCGAGGCGGCTCTGTATTTTAAACTCTGTGTCGGTCAATTATTTTGCGACAATGACCTCGTAGCTATACATTATCCCTTACATAAATGTGTAGTTATTATATATAAAAGTGTCGTTTTTATATATAAAAGTGTAGTTTTGATATATAAAGTGTAGTTTTGATAAATAAAAGTGTAGTTAATTATAATGATGTAGTTTTGATTAGGGGTGTAAAGGTACACGTATCCGTACCGTACCGAACGCCTGTGTAGTGTACCGAACGAATACACCGGTATGTTAACCACTAACGACCGCCCACCGGGGGCTGTTTTTTTCACAATCTAATATAATTATTTTATTAAAAAAAAATGTACAAGTCGATTATTCATTTATTCACAATATAGAATATTCGTTGACAGCCCTACAAGTACAGTTAGTTACTGCACACTACATCATCATCTGAGTGGAACATGGAAAGCCAAACTTCCCCCCACTGTACCGAAAACCCGCACCGAACCTTGACTTCAAAACCGAGGTACGTACCGTGGGTGTTGTGTAACGTTACACCCCTAGTTCTGATATATAAAAGTGTAGTTATTGATATTGTTTACAAAATGATGAGTTTTCACTGCCTCCCTTCCTGATAACAACGTATTCTAATTCTACACTGGGACACACACACAGAAACACACAGAAACACACACACACGCACACACAGAAACACACAGAAACACACACACACGCACACACAGAAACACACAGAAACGCACACACACACACACACACACACACACACACACACACACACACACACACACACACACACACACACACACACACACACACACACACACACACACACACACACACACACACACACACACACACACACACACACACACACACACACACACTCACGCACGCACGCACGCACGCACGCACGCACGCACGCACGCACGCACGCACGCACTCACACGCACGCACGCACGCACGCACGCACGCACGCACGCACACACACACACACACACACACACACACACACACACACACACACACACACACACACACACACACACACACACACACACACACACACACACACACACTCACTGAGCATCAACAACAAAGACATGTTGAGCAGTAATTTATTGAGGGCTATTTACTGTGCGACCTCTGACGTGACCTCTGACGCACTCTGGCTGGAGACGACAGGGAGGGGGGGGCTGGCAGAGAGGGGGGGGGGCTGGCAGAGAGGGGGGGGGGGCTGGCAGAGGAGAGGGTGGGGGCTGGCAGAGGAGAGGGTGGGGGCTGACAGGGGGGAGGGTGGGGGCTGGCAGGGGGGAGGGTGGGGGCTGGCAGGGGGGAGGGTGGGGGCTGACAGGGGGGAGGGTGGGGGCTGGCAGGGGGGAGGGTGGGGGCTGGCAGGGGGGAGGGTGTCTTTGCTAACATACCAAATACACCGGATGTTGTTCTTGTTGCCACCAGCCACAGGGAGGTGCTGGTCATAGAAGTAGGCTGACCTTTGACCTGTACATGGACCAGGCCTTCAGGGACAAGTATATAAAATACCAACCACTGCTCAGTGTGATGGCCCACCTTGGGTACAGGTGTAGATATGGTGTACTTGTGTTGGGAAGTCTTGGCCATGTATACAAATGCACCATGACCGGTCTGAGAATTGCTGCAATGTCTAAAAGAAAAGCCAAACAAATTGCCAAATATTGCTCTGTCTCAGCTGTTACTGGCAGCTCAGCCACGTGGAGAAGGAGGTGCTGTGTGTCCCTTAAGTGTTCTGTGCTGCGTGGATAAGGAGGTGCTGTCCCTTAAGTGTTCAGTGCTGCGTGGAGAAGGAGGTGCTGTCCCTTAAGTGTTCAGTGCTGCTTGGAGAAGGAGGTGCTGTGTGTCCCTTAAGTGTTCAGTGCTGCGTGGAGAAGGAGGTGCTGTGTGTCCCTTAAGTGTTCAGTGCTGCTTGGAGAAGGAGGTGCTGTGTGTCCCTTAAGTGTTCAGTGCTGCTTGGAGAAGGAGGTGCTGTGTGTCCCTTAAGTGTTCAGTGCTGCGTGGAGAAGGAGGTGCTGTGTGTCCCTTAAGTGTTCAGTGCTGCTTGGAGAAGGAGGTGCTGTGTCCCTTAAGTGTTCAGTGCTGCGTGGAGAAGGAGGTGCTATGTGTCCCTTAAGTGTTCAGTGCTGCTTGGAGAAGGAGGTGCTGTGTCCCTTAAGTGTTCAGTGCTGCGTGGAGAAGGAGGTGCTGTGTGTCCCTTAAGTGTTCAGTGCTGTGTGTCCCTTAAGTGTTCAGTGCTGTGTGTCCCTTAAGTGTTCAGTGCTGTGTGTCCCTTAAGTGTTCAGTGCTGTGTGTCCCTTAAGTGTTCAGTGCTGTGTGTCCCTTAAGTGTTCAGTGCTGTGTGTCCCTTAAGTGTTCAGTGCTGTGTGTCCCTTAAGTGTTCAGTGCTGCTTGGAGAAGGAGGTGCTGTGTGTCCCTTAAGTGTTCAGTGCTGCTTGGAGAAGGAGGTGTTGTGTGTCCCTTAAGTGTTCAGTGCTGCTTGGAGAAGGAGGTGCTGTGTGTCCCTTAAGTGTTCAGTGCTGCTTGGAGAAGGAGGTGCTGTGTGTCCCTTAAGTGTTCAGTGCTGCTTGGAGAAGGAGGTGCTGTGTCCCTTAAGTGTTCAGTGCTGCGTGGAGAAGGAGGTGCTATGTGTCCCTTAAGTGTTCAGTGCTGCTTGGAGAAGGAGGTGCTGTGTCCCTTAAGTGTTCAGTGCTGCGTGGAGAAGGAGGTGCTGTGTGTCCCTTAAGTGTTCAGTGCTGCTTGGAGAAGGAGGTGCTGTGTGTCCCTTAAGTGTTCAGTGCTGCTTGGAGAAGGAGGTGCTGTGTGTCCCTTAAGTGTTCAGTGCTGCTTGGAGAAGGAGGTGCTGTGTGTCCCTTAAGTGTTCAGTGCTGCTTGGAGAAGGAGGTGCTGTGTGTCCCTTAAGTGTTCAGTGCTGCTTGGAGAAGGAGGTGCTGTGTCCCTTAAGTGTTCAGTGCTGCTTGGAGAAGGAGGTGCTGTGTGTCCCTTAAGTGTTCAGTGCTGCTTGGAGAAGGAGGTGCTGTGTGTCCCTTAAGTGTTCAGTGCTGCTTGGAGAAGGAGGTGCTGTGTGTCCCTTAAGTGTTCAGTGCTGCTTGGAGAAGGAGGTGCTGTGTGTCCCTTAAGTGTTCAGTGCTGCTTGGAGAAGGAGGTGCTGTGTGTCCCTTAAGTGTTCAGTGCTGCTTGGAGAAGGAGGTGCTGTGTCCCTTAAGTGTTCAGTGCTGCGTGGAGAAGGAGGTGCTATGTGTCCCTTAAGTGTTCAGTGCTGCTTGGAGAAGGAGGTGCTGTGTCCCTTAAGTGTTCAGTGCTGCTTGGAGAAGGAGGTGCTGTGTGTCCCTTAAGTGTTCAGTGCTGCTTGGAGAAGGAGGTGCTGTGTGTCCCTTAAGTGTTCAGTGCTGCTTGGAGAAGGAGGTGCTGTGTGTCCCTTAAGTGTTCAGTGCTGCTTGGAGAAGGAGGTGCTGTGTCCCTTAAGTGTTCAGTGCTGCTTGGAGAAGGAGGTGCTGTGTGTCCCTTAAGTGTTCAGTGCTGCTTGGAGAAGGAGGTGCTGTGTGTCCCTTAAGTGTTCAGTGCTGCTTGGAGAAGGAGGTGCTGTGTGTCCCTTAAGTGTTCAGTGCTGCTTGGAGAAGGAGGTGCTGTGTCCCTTAAGTGTTCAGTGCTGCTTGGAGAAGGAGGTGCTGTGTGTCCCTTAAGTGTTCAGTGCTGCTTGGAGAAGGAGGTGCTGTGTCCCTTAAGTGTTCAGTGCTGCGTGGAGAAGGAGGTGCTATGTGTCCCTTAAGTGTTCAGTGCTGCTTGGAGAAGGAGGTGCTGTGTCCCTTAAGTGTTCAGTGCTGCTTGGAGAAGGAGGTGCTGTGTGTCCCTTAAGTGTTCAGTGCTGCTTGGAGAAGGAGGTGCTGTGTGTCCCTTAAGTGTTCAGTGCTGCTTGGAGAAGGAGGTGCTATGTGTCCCTTAAGTGTTCAGTGCTGCTTGGAGAAGGAGGTGCTGTGTCCCTTAAGTGTTCAGTGCTGCGTGGAGAAGGAGGTGCTATGTGTCCCTTAAGTGTTCAGTGCTGCTTGGAGAAGGAGGTGCTATGTGTCCCTTAAGTGTTCAGTGCTGCTTGGAGAAGGAGGTGCTGTGTGTCCCTTAAGTGTTCAGTGCTGCTTGGAGAAGGAGGTGCTGTGTGTCCCTTAAGTGTTCACTGCTGCTTGGAGAAGGAGGTGCTATGTGTCCCTTAAGTGTTCAGTGCTGCTTGGAGAAGGAGGTGCTGTGTCCCTTAAGTGTTCAGTGCTGCGTGGAGAAGGAGGTGCTATGTGTCCCTTAAGTGTTCAGTGCTGCGTGGAGAAGGAGGTGCTGTGTGTCCCTTAAGTGTTCAGTGCTGCGTGGAGAAGGAGGTGCTGTGTGTCCCTTAAGTGTTCAGTGCTGCTTGGAGAAGGAGGTGCTGTGTGTCCCTTAAGTGTTCAGTGCTGCTTGGAGAAGGAGGTGCTGTGTGTCCCTTAAGTGTTCAGTGCTGCGTGGAGAAGGAGGTGCTGTGTGTCCCTTAAG
>NC_140166.1:126918307-126945807 GCF_963971535.1 Notolepis coatsorum | reverse complement strand
ACACACACACACACACACACACACACACACACACACACACACACACACACACACAGTTTCAAGTACCTCGGAGCCCACATATCCGAGGACTTGACATGGACCACACACATTGACAGTGTTGTGAAGAAGGCACGACAACGCCTCTACTTCCTCAGGCGCCTAAGGAAGTTCCAAGTCAGTCAGAAGATCCTTAAGAACTTCTACTCATGTACAATCGAGAGCATCCTGACTGGCAACATCACCTCCTGGTTTGGGAATAGCACTGCACAAGACCGAAGCAGACTACAAAGAGTGACACGTTCAGCCGAACGCACAATTGGAGGGGGGCTCCACACCCTCCAGAACATTTACAACAAGCGGTGCAGGGGCAAGGCTAAGAGAATCATCAAGGACTCGAGCCACCCGAACAACTGCCTCTTTGAACTGCTGCGGTCAGGCAAGCGATACCGGAGTCTCAAGGCGAGCACAGAGAGACTCAGAAGAAGCTTCTATCCCCAGGCCATCAGGCTGCTAAACGAACAATAAACACTATACAACAACCATCAAATGCACACAGCACACACACCCACACACACACACACACACACTCACTTTAAACAAACAACTCACTGCAGCACCCACTCTCCACACTTTAGAACACCTAAACACACTCTACACTTTATATTTATTGGTAAAGGATTTGCACTACAACTCGTACACCTTACTGTAAATTGTACCTAAATTGTACCTCATCCCATTTCTGCTCTGCACTATATAGTATTGGATATTAGTACATTGCATAATATATTGTATATTGTATGGTAACTCAGTTACTTCTATTCTGCATCGAACATTGTACATATGTCTATACTGAACACTGTGACCTCTATTTTTACTTCTATTTTACATGCTATACTATTTTATTTCATACTATCTTGTCTAACAGTCTCTGGAGCGTAACAGTAAGAAGCATTTTGTATAAAAGTATTCTGTACTTCTGTATGACAACTAATAAAGAAACTTGAAACTTGAACTTGAACACACACACACACACTCGCACACACACTCGCACACACACTCGCACACACACACACACACACACACACACACACACACACACACACACTCGCACACACAGGCACAAACATTTAGCTCTTTCTCGCTCACATACGCACATACATTTGTGTGTACTCTCTCTCTCTCTCGCTCTCTTTCTCCCTCTCTCTCTCTCTCTCTGTCTCTCGCGCGCTCTCTGTCTCTCTCTCTCTCTCTCTCTTGCTCTCTCTCTCTCTCGCTCTCTCTCACGCACTCTCTGTCTCTCTCTCCCTCTCTCTCGCTCTCTCGCTCTTGCGCGCTCTCTGTCTCTCTCTCGCGCTCTCTGTCTCTCTCTCTCTCTTCTCTCTCTCTCTCTCTCTCTCTCTCTCTCTCTCTCTCTCTCTCTCTCTCTCTCTCTCTCTCTCTCACACACGCACGCACGCACGCACACACACACACACACACACACACACGCTCACACACACACTCACCACACATACCAGAGTTCCAGACACATGCATTGAACAGTCATAATTATTATGCTCTCCCTCCCCTTCTCTCTCTCTCTCTCTCTCTCTCTCTCTCTCTCTCTCTCTCTCTCTCTCTCTCTCTCTCTCTCTCTCTCTCTCTCTCCCTCTCACACACACACACACACACACACTCACACACACACACAGAAGGAGTCCTCTGCCAGTTCGCGGGTGTAGTCCTGAGGAGTGGAGTCGTTTGAGCGACTCTGTTTCATGTGAGTCCATGTTGCTGTTTATGCCGGAGTGGACGTTCTGTTAGCGCTCGTGGACGGGATTATTTGAGCGTGCGTGGACTGGATTATTTGAGCGTGCGTGGACTGGATTATTTGAGTGCGCATGGACTGGATTATTATTATTATATATTGGTGGACTGGATTATTCCCCTGTTGGTACAGGACAGCAGGTACTGTGTCAGCGTGGACTGGTACATCAGCACGGGTTGGTTCGGTCAGGTTCTGCCCGACCAAGAACATCAGCGCCATGGGATCAGTAATGTGTAAGTGACACAAAATATAAACATATAATATTGAATGGATGAATGCGCCGCCTATTTATTGATGTATCCGCTCTCTGTCACTCACATACATCCTTTCTGTATGTATTATAATCTGAACATCTGCTCATTTGGTACAATACTCGAAATATTTGAAGCCATGTCAAAACGTGTCAAGAGAATATTGTGTCAGGAGAATAATACATTACACACATAACTGTGATACTATCTCCAGAAGTCAAGAGAATAATACATTACACACATAACTGTGATACTATCTCCAGACAAGAGAATATATACATTACACACATAACTGTGATACTATCTCCAGACAAGAGAATATATACATTACACACATAACTGTGATACTATCTCCAGACAAGAGAATATATACATTACACACATAACTGATACTATCTCCAGACAAGAGAATATACATTACACACATAACTGTGATACTATCTCCAGAAGTCAAGAGTATATACATTACACACATAACTGTGATACTATCTCCAGACAAGAGAATATATACATTACACACATAACTGATACTATCTCCAGACAAGAGAATATACATTACACACATAACTGTGATACTATCTCCAGAAGTCAAGAGTATATACATTACACACATAACTGTGATACTATCTCCAGACAAGAGAATATATACATTACACACATAACTGATACTATCTCCAGACAAGAGAATATACATTACACACATAACTGTGATACTATCTCCAGAAGTCAAGAGTATATACATTACACACATAACTGTGATACTATCTCCAGACAAGAGAATATATACATTACACACATAACTGATACTATCTCCAGACAAGAGAATATATACATTACACACATAACTGTGATACTATCTCCAGACAAGAGAATATATACATTACACACATAACTGTGATACTATCTCCAGACAAGAGAATATATACATTACACACATAACTGATACTATCTCCAGACAAGAGAATATATACATTACACACATAACTGATACTATCTCCAGACGTCAAGAGAATATATACATTACACACATGACTGATACTATCTCCAGACAAGAGAATATATACATTACACACATAACTGATACTATCTCCAGACAAGAGAATATATACATTACACACATAACTGATACTATCTCCAGACGTCAAGAGGATATATACATTACACACATAACTGATACTATCTCCAGTCAAGAGAATATATACATTACACACATGACTGATACTATCTCCAGACATCAAGAGAATATATACATTACACACATAACTGATACTATCTCCAGACATCAAGAGGATATATACATTACACACATATGTTATGGTTTGACACCGACCCCAAACGCTAACGACACAAGAGAGTAGGATTCAGAGTTGCCAAATACGAGGGCTTGTTTATTTGATATATGAATAAGTGAAACAGGGAAAGCAGGTCAACAAGAACAGGTACAATGAACAAGGGGCAAAGTTCTGCTGCTCTGCAGCTTCTCCCGGAAGGGTAGTCTTGGGAAGCAGGAGCAGACCTCTGTACCGCTCTGCAGACTCTCACGGCGGACCTCTCAGATGTTGTGCAAGACCGAGAGAGGGAGAGAGGGAACGGGTCAGTGACAGAGCAGACTTGAAACGAGCTGGAGGACAGGGTGTTATATTCTTCGTGTTAAACAACACAGTGATGTGCAATATTCCAAAAACAGCCCAAGTGAAATATCTTCATGTAATCACACAGTGAGCAAAAATCCATACACCGTCCAAATGTGAAATACTATCTTCGTGTAAACACACAGTGAGCAAAAATCCAAACACAGTCCAAATGTGAAACAATATCTTCGTGTAAATACACAGTGAGCAAAAATCCAAACACAGTCCAAATGTGAAATAATATCTTCGTGTAAAATACACAGTGGGAGGTGGAAGATCCCAAAATATTATTCCATAAAGGATAGGGCAAAACGATAAAGGCTGGGTGAGTGACTGTCTGACAAAAAGGTGGTAGACTTCAGTGTAAAGGTTACACACGAAAATTGGAAATAGGTCAAGACAGTCAATCTAGAAAAACTCACCCAGACGAGCTGCGTAAAAGGAACAGGAACAAAGTGGAGGCGAGCGCGCGCCACGGAGCAGGTATCCAAGCGAAGGCTTCTAGGAATTTCCTGGAGATTAGCACAGTGAAACAGAAGCAACGGGGAAAAACATCCAGCGACAAATCAAGACGAACCAACAACTTAGGGTGGGGAAAACGGGGTATAAATAATGAGGGATCGATTGATTGAAAGGCAGTGACAGCTGGGGAATGTGATTGAAAAGCGTGGGGAAGTGAGGGAACCAATCAGCGACGTCTCAGATGACGTCAGCGGGGAGAAACGTGTGAACGAGGGAATTGAAATACTTGACAGAAAAAATGAATGAAAACAAAGCGAGGGTGGTTAAAGGAACAGAACGAGTGAGAAGGCAAGGACAGAAACCTCACAGTACCCCCCCCTCAACGGGAGCCGCCCGGCGACCAGGCCGACCCGGCTCGTCAGGATGGGCCCGATGGAAGTCGGTGATCAAGCCGGGATCCACGATGAGCTGCCGGGAGACCCAGCTACGCTCCTCAGGGCCGTAACCCTCCCAGTCCACCAGGTATTGGAATCCCCGGCCCCGCCGACGAACGCCCATCAACCGGCGGACCTGCCACTGGGGGTGACCATCCACTAGCACAGGAGGCGGTGGATCAGGAGCCGGAGGCATAAGGGGACTGAGGGAGACGGGCTTAACCCGGGAGACATGGAACACGGGGTGGATGTGCATGGATGCAGGAAGCTTCAGGCGCAGGGCCGCCGGACTGAGTACCTTCAGGACCTCGAAAGGACCGACGAAGCGAGGGTTGAGCTTCTTGGCCGAGGACCGTAGCGGGAGGTCCTTCGCGGAGAGCCACACCCTCTGCCCAGGGCGGTAAGTCGGCGCGGGAACCCGGCGCCGGTCGGCACCACGACAGGCGCGCTCAGATGTCCGGAGCAGCGCGGTCCTGGTGATCTCCCAAACGCGACGGCAGCGGTCGAGGTGGACCTGCACGGAGGGAACTGCCACTTCCGTCTCCAGTGCGGGAAAAAGAGGGGGCTGGTAGCCTAGGGAGGCCTCAAAGGGGGAGAGGCCGGTGGCGGAACTGACCATTGAGTTGATCGAGTATTCAACCCAGGGAAGGAAACGACTCCAGGATGCCGGCCTCTCGGCTGCCACACACCGAAGAGCAGACTCCACGCTCTGGTTCATCCTCTCCGTCTGCCCGTTTGTCTGGGGATGGTAGCCGGAGGAGAGACTGACCGTTGCCCCCAATCCCTTGCAGAAAGCCCGCCAAACCTGGGAGGTGAACTGGGGCCCCCGGTCAGAGACGATGTCCTGGGGGAAACCGTGAAGGCGGAACACGTGGTGCGTCAGGAGGTCCGCCGTCTCGGCTGCTGAGGGAAGCTTGGAGAGGGCCACGAGGTGGACCCCCTTGCTGAATCGATCCACCACGGTCAGAAGGCAGGTGTTCCCCTGGGAGGAGGGTAGTCCAGTGACGAAGTCGAGCGCTACATGTGACCACGGACGGCTTGGAACGGGAAGTGGCTGCAAGAGCCCGGAGGGTGCCTGGTGAGAGGCCTTGCTGCGGGCACAGACCGCGCAGGCCAATACGAACTCCTTGACGTCGTTTCGCATGGTGGGCCACCAGAAACGACGAGCCAGGAAGGAGAACGTGCGATGGACGCCTGGGTGGCAGGCGAACCGGCTGGTATGGCCCCACAGCAGTACCTGGGACCGGACAGAGTCAGGGACGAAGAGACGGCTCCTAGGGACGTTGCTTGGAGCACGTTGGAAGCGTAGGGCACGCCTCACCACACCCTCGATGCCCAAGGTGATGGCTCCAACCACTCGGGCCTCCGGGATGATGGGAGATGGGTCCTCAGAGGGTGGAGCCCCCTTGGAGTGCATCCGGGACAGGGAGTCGGCCTTCGTGTTGCGGGAACCGGGGCGGAAGGTCAGCGAGAAGTCGAACCGACTGAGGAAACTGGCCCATCTCGCCTGCCGACCGTTGAGGCGCCTGGAAGCGCGGATGAACGTTAGGTTCTTGTGGTCCGTCCAGATGGTAAAAGGCTCCTCGGCACCCTCTAGCCAATGACGCCACTCCTCCAGAGCCGCCACGACCGCCACTAGCTCCCGATTGCCGGTGTCGTAGTTCCTCTCGGCGGGGAGGAAGCGACGCGAGTAGAAGGCGCAAGGATGTACCTTCTGGTCGGAAGGAGAACGCTGGGATAGGACAGCGCCCAGGCCAGAATCCGAGGCGTCCACCTCCACGATGAACTGTCTCTTGGGGTCAGGGTGGAGCAGGATAGGAGCGGAAGTGAACCTTCTCTTGAGGGAGCGGAACGCAGCGCATGCCGCTGGGGACCAGTCGAACGGCAGAGCGGGGGAGGTCAGCTTGGTAAGAGGCTCCGCCACTTGGCTGTAGTTCCGGATGAACCTTCGGTAGAAGTTTGCGAACCCGAGGAAACTCTGTAGCTCCTTCCGAGTGGTGGGTTCCGGCCAATCCTCCACAGCCTGGATCTTGCGAGGATCCGCTCGGGTCAAGCCCTTCTCCACGATGAAGCCCAGGTAGTCGACGGAGTTGGAGTGGAAACGGCACTTCTCCGCCTTGACGAAGAGCCGATTGTGGAGGAGGCGCTCCAGCACCCGGCGGACATGCAGGATGTGTTCCTCGAGGGTCCTGGAAAAGATAAGAATGTCGTCCAGGTACACCACCACGAACACCTCCAGCATGTCACGGAGGACATCGTTCATGAGTGCCTGGAATACCGCCGGGGCGTTGGTGAGACCGAACGGCATCACAAGGTACTCATAGTGGCCCCTGGGGGTCTTGAAGGCGGTCTTCCATTCATCGCCCTCACGGATACGGACAAGATGATAGGCACTTCGGAGATCCAGCTTGGTGAAGAACGAGGCCTGGGTCAGTGGCTCGAAGGTGGAGCTCATGAGAGGTAGGGGGTATTTGTTCTTGATGGTGATCTCGTTGAGCTGACGATAGTCGATGCAGGGTCGCAGGTCCCCATCCTTCTTTCCAACAAAGAAGAACCCGGCCGCCACCGGGGAGGAGGAAGGCCGAATGAGTCCTGCTTCCAATGACTCAGAGATGTAGAGATCCATCGCCTTCTTCTCCGGGGCAGTCAGACTGTAGAGGCGGCTGCCGGGAAGGGGAGCCCCTTGGCGGAGGTTGATGGCGCAGTCATAGGGGCGGTGGAAGGGACTGAGCCCTGGTCTTACTGAATACCTCCATGAGGTCGTGGTACTCGGGAGGAACGGACGAGGGATCCGGGGGCAACTCACCAGCCGGTCTCCGGGGCGGGGGACAAGACGCCGCCTGTAGACAGCGGGCGTGACAGGAGGAGCTCCAGCCCCTGATGGTACCGGAGGCCCAGGCGATGTGGGGCTCGTGCAGCGCGAGCCAGGGCCTACCCAGGACCACCGGGACAAGGGGGGATTGGGTAATGAGGAACTGGATCCTCTCTACGTGGTTCCCAGCAATGGTCAGCAAGACTGGGCCGGTCCGTTGAGAGATGTCGGCCAGGCGGTGTTGGTCCAACGAAAAGATCTCCAAGGGCCTCACAAGGGCCTCAAGAGGTATGTTGGCTTGGGTGGCAAACTCGAAGTCGAGGAAGTTCTCGTCTGCCCCAGAGTCGATGAGGGCCTCCACCGTGGCACGTTGGTCCCCCCAGGCCAGGGTGACGCTCAACAGATGGTCAGGTGGTGCGCGGCGCTGGGAATGGGAAAAACGGCTCACCAGGATCTCCCGGGGTCTTGGTGAGCCCGATCTTTTGGCCGGGTAGGGCAGTCGGCGATACGGTGTCCCGCACCTCCGCAGTAGAGGCAGAGACCGGACCTGAGCCTTGCCTGACGCTCCGCCTGGCTCAGATGAGAGCGTCCCAGCTGCATGGGTTCCTCCTCGCGCACCGGACGGGGAAGCCTGTTACCCACAGTAGTGTTGGGGACGGGGCGTCCAGGAGTCCGGGGTGCTTCAGGAGGTGACAGTCGGGCCCTCTCGCGCCTTCTCTCCAGGAGGCGTCCGTCAATACGGATGACAAGGCTAAACAGCTCCTCGAGGGAGTCGGGCACCTCCCTGGTAGCGAGCTGGTCCCGGACTGCGTCACTGAGCCCCCTTATGAAGGTTAGGCGAAGAGCAGGTTCGTTCCATCCGCTCTCCACCGCCGCCAGTCGAAACTCCATGACATAGTCCGTCACCCTGCTGCTCCCTTGCCGGAAGGTCCCCAACCGGGCTCCAGGGTCCAGACCTCGGGCTGGATGGTGGAACACTCTGCGGAGCTCCGCCACGAAGTCTGGGTAGGAGAACAAAAAATCTGCTTCCATTGCCCAGGAGGAAGTGACCCACTGGGCAGCATGGCCTGAAAGTAGGTTGGTTATATAAGCCACTCGGGACCCCTGAGCAGAAAAACGGCTTGGCTGATGACGGAAAACCAACTCACATTGCATGATGAATGTGGCACACTCCTCGGGATTACCGTCAAACAGCCGTGGGACGGAGAGAAGGGGTTCCCGAGGTGCGAGATCTGCTGGGGCTGCGGGGAATGTTCCTGGAGGGTGTGAGAGATGAAAAGTATTAACGGCGTCGCCCAGCGAGTTAAGCTGGGCGAGAATCTCGGACTGTTGTCCCGCCATAGCGGCCATTGAACCCTGCATAGGCAGGACCTGGTCCCTGAGGTTCTGCACCGCAGCCGCAGCCCGCTCTAGTTGGAGACCGTGATCCCTGGTCAACTCGACTTGAAATGCAAGTGCGGTTCTGACCCCCTCTGTGTCGGCTGGGGTCGTCATGGTTGGTTCGTAATGTTATGGTTTGACACCGACCCCAAACGCTAACGACACAAGAGAGTAGGATTCAGAGTTGCCAAATACGAGGGCTTGTTTATTTGATATATGAATAAGTGAAACAGGGAAAGCAGGTCAACAAGAACAGGTACAATGAACAAGGGGCAAAGTTCTGCTGCTCTGCAGCTTCTCCCGGAAGGGTAGTCTTGGGAAGCAGGAGCAGACCTCTGTACCGCTCTGCAGACTCTCACGGCGGACCTCTCAGATGTTGTGCAAGACCGAGAGAGGGAGAGAGGGAACGGGTCAGTGACAGAGCAGACTTGAAACGAGCTGGAGGACAGGGTGTTATATTCTTCGTGTTAAACAACACAGTGATGTGCAATATTCCAAAAACAGCCCAAGTGAAATATCTTCATGTAATCACACAGTGAGCAAAAATCCATACACCGTCCAAATGTGAAATACTATCTTCGTGTAAACACACAGTGAGCAAAAATCCAAACACAGTCCAAATGTGAAACAATATCTTCGTGTAAATACACAGTGAGCAAAAATCCAAACACAGTCCAAATGTGAAATAATATCTTCGTGTAAAATACACAGTGGGAGGTGGAAGATCCCAAAATATTATTCCATAAAGGATAGGGCAAAACGATAAAGGCTGGGTGAGTGACTGTCTGACAAAAAGGTGGTAGACTTCAGTGTAAAGGTTACACACGAAAATTGGAAATAGGTCAAGACAGTCAATCTAGAAAAACTCACCCAGACGAGCTGCGTAAAAGGAACAGGAACAAAGTGGAGGCGAGCGCGCGCCACGGAGCAGGTATCCAAGCGAAGGCTTCTAGGAATTTCCTGGAGATTAGCACAGTGAAACAGAAGCAACGGGGAAAAACATCCAGCGACAAATCAAGACGAACCAACAACTTAGGGTGGGGAAAACGGGGTATAAATAATGAGGGATCGATTGATTGAAAGGCAGTGACAGCTGGGGAATGTGATTGAAAAGCGTGGGGAAGTGAGGGAACCAATCAGCGACGTCTCAGATGACGTCAGCGGGGAGAAACGTGTGAACGAGGGAATTGAAATACTTGACAGAAAAAATGAATGAAAACAAAGCGAGGGTGGTTAAAGGAACAGAACGAGTGAGAAGGCAAGGACAGAAACCTCACAACATAAGTGTATTTCTTGAATGTAATTGAATGTAATTGAATGTAACCTACCTACTAATGTACAGGAGGACTGTCATTTTTTAATTTCTCACCTGATATGGTTGAAAATACCCAACTTAAACACTCAAAATTGAAATGTTTGCACATAGGGCTCATGTTGGGGAAACTATACACAAAAACTGTAGTTTACCAAACTACTAGCTACTTAAGTTTAAGTTTAAGTTTATTTGCAAAAGGGACAGTGCATATTAATCAACATTAAAAATGTAAATACACCAGAATTAGCCAGAAGGCTAGATTTCATTTGTAGTTCCTGGCCAATATGTTAAAAAGGGCATCAACCTTAAGTGATAAAAAAGGCTTATCACACATAGCATACATCAAATAGGCCTACATAAAATACAATTCATCATCACAATATACACATTTGAACAAAAATACACATATAAAACAGAATAAAGCTGAATTGCATACACACACCGTTAATAAATTTAGCTGTGGGTGCAGCTCTAGTGTTCTTTGAGCCAGATTTTAACAGTGAAAGAGGTTTAACTACATCTTAATTAACAACCCCCCAAAAAGTACTTTCAGTACATCAAACTGAAACTACTTTGAAAAAGTAGGTTAACAACATCTAAACGGCATTGCAGAAAGTGATCGTGTGTGGAATGTCAACAACTGAACTGATAGCAGAAACATAGAGGACATCTGGCTATGATGTCTGTCATGAACTCTGGGATGATAAGCAGACCCTACAGGGATGGTTTGGATTTTTGGACATATAATTGACCTACTTGCCAGTAGTGTAGTCGACTCAAATCTATTAGCTTACTTACCAAGTCCTGCGGTGGGAGTTCTGGTTCTGTGCCACCCAGGAAGCTTCAGACGGGCAGCAAGCAGCAGAGACAGGCGCATGAAACCAAACAAGTTTTAACCCATTGAACCCCGGAAACACATGTGTGTAACAGTATATGCAGGCTATATAATGCATTATTAGCACCTTGCTTTTATTTTTTTTTATCTCTTTTATCTTATTTGTTTTTTCCTGTTGTTACTATACACATATATTCATAATTTTCTTTTTTATCTTTTATGTTTTTCAAAATTTCTATTTTTCCATCCTTTCCTTGTACAGTGTCCTTGAGTCTGAGAAAGCCGCTTCTCTCTTAACACTTTAATCGCCATGGGTTAAATTCATAATTTACCATCCCTCGCCATCTCTATTTGTCTATGGAGAAGTTCCCCTTCTTTGCAGGGCTATAACTTTTTAAATTCTATTGCTAAATTGCCATTATTATGGCCCATTCAATGTCCGTACGTTAAACTTTTTCATTCACATATTCATACTAAAATATGGTCTAAAGTATAAGTATGTTTTTATCGTTTTCTGCAGCTTTCTTCAGAACGTGATTTATAGCCCTAAATGCATTATATTGATGATCAAATACAGTTTGGTAGGAATCTGTGCGAGATAAAAAGTTTCAACTGGACGTGGTTCTAGAAGTTTCTACGTATTATCTGATGATGACCGGATGGGCGGGGGATCGTTTATAATTCCGTGGGCAGCGTTAGATGATTCATCCAGAGTGGGTCATATGTTCATCATAGCAGTGTATATGGAACACGTTAGAATATAACGCTGAATCTTACCGTGGCTTCCTCGTGCCGCTGGCAGATGAGCCTGGAACAGAATTTTTTCTATTATGGGATGGAGAAATGCCCGATCCATTTCCAGGTTGTATAATAGTATATACGTCCAAATCATGTTGTTTTTTCGAGTTATTTGCACCGATCGATGTTCACTGTGTCAATACGGAGTCTCTCTAACGATAGCGAGTGCCCGGACCACATATGGATGAGCACTACCGGTTCAAAGGTTAATTTCCGGTTGGCGATCTGCCGATCGGCCACCAGATGGCGCTCTTGAACCGCTAGAGAGTTGAGTGGAGCTTTGCAGTGTGTCTCAGGGCTCCGGAAAGGAAATATGATTTCGATGACAGATTTTTGAAATATAGACATCAAAGACGAGTTACGGCGTCTTCGGCAGAATGAGCATGGCTCGGAATGACGTGAAAACTCGTCCGCGGCGATCATAGTGTTAAAATCCAATCTATTATTATTATTATTATTATTATTATTATTATTATTATTATTATTATTATTATTATTATTATTATTATTATTATTATTATTATTATTATTATTATTATTATTAGCAGGTGTTTCAGGTCTAAATGGGTTAATCAACAACATGCAGACACACACAGAGTTACCTGGATAAAAACTAAACAACGGTTTGAAACAGCTGACCTGTGTTACCTGTGAAGCGCTTTCCAGCGCCTAAAGCTTTTTTTCTAGAAACAAAATAGTGGCCAAGTGATGCAGAGGCTGAGATGTAAGTGATATCAGTCTGAGATGTAAGTGATGTCAGTCTGAGATGTAAGTGATATCAGTCTGAGATGTAAGTGATATCAGTCTGAGATGTAAGTGATATAGTGATATCAGTCTGAGATGTAAGTGATATCAGTCTGAGATGTAAGTGATGTCAGTCTGAGATGTAAGTGATATCAGAGTCTGAGATGTAAGTGATATCAGTCTGAGATGTAAGTGATATCAGTCTGAGATGTAAGTGATGTCAGTCTGAGATGTAAGTGATATCAGTCTGAGATGTAAGTGATATCAGTCTGAGATGTAAGTGATATCAGTCTGAGATGTAAGTGATGTCAGTCTGAGATGTAAGTGATATCAGTCTGAGATGTAAGTGATATCAGTCTGAGATGTAAGTGATATCAGTCTGAGATGTAAGTGATATCAGTCTGAGATGTAAGTGATGTCAGTCTGAGATGTAAGTGATATCAGTCTGAGATGTAAGTGATATCAGTCTGAGATGTAAGTGATGTCAGTCTGAGATGTAAGTGATGTCAGTCTGAGATGTAAGTGATATCAGTCTGAGATGTAAGTGATATGAGATGGAGGACTGTGGTTTTGTCTTGGAAGGGGAATCCTTTTGCCTGCATGTTGTGGTGTGGATTCAAACATCTTTGTTTCGTGACGCTGTTCGCTTTCTGGTTCACTCAGAACCAGGGGGACCATAGACTATACAGAACCAGGACAGAACTCAGACCATGGGACTATATTCTGGGTGCATTTTGATGAAATTATTCGACAATGAGGGTAAGCTAGGCTCGCTAGGCTCAAAATGAGAAGGTATTTCCTTTACAACATTGAAATGGACCTGATGTTATGTTTTCATTGAGGACATGGCCTGCCGTTCACTTTCCTGGCTGATTTCTCCCTTCTTATATCTAAGCTCTTTGCTGATGCAGTAAAGTGTGATCATGGCAGGCTAGTCCTCACTTGGCCGTTTTTTCAGGTGGAATCAGGAAAATAATAATAATAATAATAATAATAATAATAATAATAATAATAATAATAATAATAATAATAATAATAATAATAATAATAATAATAATAATAATAAACTTTATTTGTATAGCAATCAATCTCAATATCAAATGTATAGCAAGAATCTCAGCTCAAGGTGCTTCACAGCAGAAAAAAAAGACGGGCAGAAAATGAGCACATAAAGTGCAGACATATAAAATCACAGTTTTTCACATTAGGATCCAACATCCCAACAGGCCACCTTGTTTATGGTTTGATTATATGGCTATTTTAAAATAGACAATAATAAAAACAGTAAAATAGAATAGGCAGAGTAAAATTGTGCAGTGCAACAAAATAGTAGAATAGACTAGAATAAAATAGTTTTGAATGACCCACCTTCCCTGTTTGATATCCACAGTTTAAAACCTGACAGGCTTCCCTCCTGTTTGATACAGGACTTTGACCCTTCAAACCCCCCTCTCAGGGCAAACCTCCCTCTCAGGACAAGCAATGCATGGGTAAGGCTAAGAGAATTATCAAAGACTCCAGCCACCCAAACAACTGCCTCTTTGAACTGCTGCGGTCAGGCAAGCGATACCGGAGTCTCATGGCAAGCACAGAGAGACTCAGAAGAAGCTTCTATCCCCAGGCCATCAGGATGCTAAATGCTAAATGACAATAACACTATGTAACAACCATCAAATGCACTCACAGCACACACACCCACACGCACACACTCACTTTAAACAAACAACTCACTGCAGCACCCACTTTACCCACTTTAGAACACCTAAACACACTTTATATTTATTGGTAAAGAATTTGCACTACAACACATACCTCATTAAACCTTACTGTAAATTGTACCTAAATTGTACCTCATCCCATTTCTGCTTTGCACTGTATAGTATATTGTATATTATTATATTGTATAGTATATTGTATGGTAACTCAGTTACTTCTACTCTGCATTGAACATTGTATATATGTACATACTGAACACTTGTGTCTACGTACTTGACTTATATTTTATACTTGCTATATTTATTTTATACTTATCTATTTTTGTCTAGCACAGTCTCTGGAGCGTAACAGAAAGAAGCATTTTGTATAAAAGTATTCTGTACTTCTGTATTCGAATATGATAGAGTGTATAAACACGACTTTAATAACACTATTAGAATATGATAGCGTGTATAAACACGACGGTAATAACACTATTAGAATAAGATAGCGTGTATAAACACGACTTTAATAACACTATTAGAATATGATAGCGTGTATAAACACGATGTTAATAACACTATTAGAATATGATAGCGTGTAGAAACACTACGTTAATAACACTATTAGAATATGATAGCGTGTATAAACACAACGTAAATAACACTATTAGAATATGATAGCGTGTATAAACACGACGTTAATAACATGTTACTCTGCACTGTCCTCCACTGTACACAGACACGTGTCAGTGAAATCTTTGACACAGTATTGAATGAATTAAGGATCATTACATTTATGTAGCGCTTTTCTAGACACTAAAAGCATTTTACGATGTAGGGTGGATATTGCGTCCTTCACCACCACTGGTAGCACCCAACCTTGGGCTACAGGCTCAATGACTAGTGACTACCATACACTGGCACCAGGCACACATCACACCACACACTGACTACCATACACTGGCACCAGACACACATCACACTACACACTAACTACCACCATACACTAGCACCAGGCACACATCACACTACACGCTGACTACCATACACTGGCACCAGACACACATCACACTACACACTGACTACCATACACTGGCACCAGGCACACATCACACTACACACTGACTACCATACACTGGCACCAGGCACACATCACACTACACGCTGACTACCATACACTGGCACCAGACACACATCACACTACACACTGACTACCATACACTGGCACCAGGCACACATCACACTACACACTGACTACCATACACTGGCACCAGGCACACATCACACTACACGCTGACTACCATACACTGGCACCAGACACACATCACACTACACACTGACTACCATACACTGGCACCAGGCACACATCACACTACACACTGACTACCATACACTGGCACCAGGCACACATCACACTACACACTGACTACCATACACTGGCACCAGACACACATCACACTACACACTGACTACCATACACTGGCACCAGGCACACATCACACTACACACTGACTACCATACACTGGCACCAGGCACACATCACACTACACGCTGACTACCATACACTGGCACCAGGCACACATCACACTACACAATGACTACCATACACTGGCACCAGGCACACATCACACTACACACTGACTACCATACACTGGCACCAGGCACACATCACACTACACACTGACTACCATACACTGGCACCAGGCACACATCACACTACACACTGACTACCATACACTGGCACCAGGCACACATCACACTACACACTGACTACCATACACTGGCACCAGGCACACATCACACTACACAATGACTACCATACACTGGCACCAGGCACACATCACACTACACACTGACTACCATACACTGGCACCAGGCACACATCACACTACACACTGACTACCATACACTGGCACCAGGCACACAGCACACTACACACTGACTACCATACACTGGCACCAGGCACACATCACACTACACACTGACTACCATACACTGGCACCAGGCACACATCACACTACACACTAACTACCCTACACTGGCACCAGACACACATCACACTACACACTGACTACCATACACTGGCACCAGGCACACATCACACTACACACTGACTACCATACACTGGCACCAGGCACACATCACACTACACACTGACTACCATACACTGGCACCCGACACACATCACACTACACACTGACTACCATACACTGGCACCAGGCACACATCACACTACACACTGACTACATACACTGGCACCAGGCACACATCACACTACACAATGACTACATACACTGGCAACAGGCACACATCACACTACACACTGACTACCATACACTGGCACCAGACACACATCACACTACACACTGACTACCATACACTGGCACCCGGCACACATCACACTACACACTGACTACCATACACTGGCACCAGGCACACATCACACTACACACTGACTACCATACACTGGCACCAGACACACATCACACTACACAATGACTACCATACACTGGCACCAGACACACATCACACTACACACTGACTACCATACACTGGCACCCGGCACACATCACACTACACACTGACTACCATACACTGGCACCAGGCACACATCACACTACACACTAACTACCATACACTGGCACCAGGCACACATCACACTACACACTGAGGGGTGGTGTTATCTACTCCTGGTCCTCTGGGAGGGGTGGTGTTATCTACTCCTGGTCCTCTGGGAGGGGTGGTGTTATCTATTCCTGGTCCTCAGGGAGGGGTGGTGTTATCTGCAAATACATGATATCAATCTACTATCTTTATAGAGCACCCTATTGATATCAATCTACTATCTTTATAGATTACCCTATTGATATCAATCTACTATCTTTATAGATTACCCTATTGATATCAATCTACTATCTTTATAGAGCACCGTATTGATATCAATCTACTATCTTTATAGATTACTCTATTGATATCAATCTACTATCTTTATAGATTACTCTATTGATATCAATCTACTCTCTTTATAGATTACTCTATTGATATCAATCTACTCTCTTTATAGATTACCCTATTGGTATCAATCTACTCTCTTTATAGATTAACCTATTGGTATCAATCTACTATCGTTATAGATTACCCTATTGATATCAATCTACTATCTTTATAGATTACCCTATTGGTATCAATCTACTCTCTTTATAGATTAACCTATTGGTATCAATCTACTATCTTTATAGATTACCCTATTGGTATCAATCTACTATCTTTATAGATTAACCTATTGGTATCAATCTACTCTCTTTATAGATTACCCTATTGGTATCAATCTACTCTCTTCATAGATTACCCTATTGGTATCAATCTACTCTCTTTATAGATTAACCTATTGGTATCAATCTACTCTCTTTATAGATTACCCTATTCCTATTGGTATCAATCTACTCTCTTTATAGATTACCCTATTCCTATTGGTATCAATCTACTCTCTTTATAGATTACCCTATTCCTATTGGTATCAATCTACTCTCTTTATAGATTACCCTATTCCTATTGGTATCAATCTAGTATCTCTTTATAGATTAGCCTATTCCTATTGGTATCAATCTACTATCTTTATAGATTAACCTATTGGTATCAATCTACTCTCTTCATAGATTACCCTATTGGTATCAATCTACTCTCTTCATAGATTACCCTATTGGTATCAATCTACTCTCTTTATAGATTAACCTATTGGTATCAATCTACTCTCTTTATAGATTACCCTATTCCTATTGGTATCAATCTACTCTCTTTATAGATTACCCTATTCCTATTGGTATCAATCTAGTATCTCTTTATAGATTAGCCTATTGGTATCAATCTGGATCTACTATCTCTAAAGAGGCTAAATCAGCACTCCTGTCTATGTCCTGTCACTCACTCTTGAGAGTTGAGTCACGTGTACCTGTGCGGGGGGGGGGGTAAGCAGACGCCACTCTAATAGGCTTGGTGTCTATAGAGATTACGACAGGGGAGAGAGAGAGAGAGAGAGAGATAAAGAGAGAGAGATAAAGATAATCTATGAAGAGAGTAGATTGATACCAAGAGGAATAGGTTCATCAATAAAGAGAGAGGGGGGGGGCAGAGAGAGAGAGGGGGGGCAGAGAGAGAGACCAGACGGATGAAAGAACGGCTACAATACACAGATTTAAACGTTGTGAGTTCACCGATCGTACCTTAGCCTGCTGCGCCACGACGGACGCCCCCTGGTGGTCAGGATCGTAGCTGACAGACACCAGACACTCGGGTCAGGTGGGGTTCAGAGAGACATGGAGAGGGAGAGCGAGCGCCCGGGGGTCTGTCGCCGGCTGGACCTCCTCACCGGGCCTCGACACCGGAGCCTGTGCTGCGGCCTGCCGGCGCTGCTCACCTCCTGCTCCACCCTGCGGATCTCTACCGCCTCCTGGTGGTGTGTCTGGAGACCGCTGGTGCCACGGAGAGACGTATGTTGCCCCTCCGACCCCTCAGCATAGGGATGGGTACCGAATAGGGATGTCCGATATTATCGGCCTACCGATATTATCGGCCGATATCGGCATTAAAATGTGATATCGGAAAATATCGGTATCGGTTTTCAATAATTTTTTTTTTTTTTTACATTTCTATAACCTTTATTTACCCAGGCAAGCAAGTAAGAACAAATTCTGATTTTATTTATTGTCAAAAGTATGCATAATGTTGTGTTAATTCCACAACAAGAGATATGTAATGTTAATTACCTGAAATTATTCCATTTTTTGGGGGGGGGGGGGGGGACCCTGCATACAGTATATCGGTATCAGTTGATATCGGTATCGGAAATTAAGAGTTGGACAATATCGGTATATCGGTATCGGTAAAAAAGCCAATATCGAGCATCCCTAGTACCGAATTAACGGAACGTAGACCAATCTCAGTCACTCTCAATCTCAGTTATTGTCTGGGACCAAATTCGGTCACGCCCCATTTTGCGCGACATCCAGGCTTTTTTTACCGTCAGCGTTTGGGAATTTCATGTCGACAGGTAGATGAAGTGAAATTATACTTATAGAATACAGCAGTGATTTAGAATATATATATCAAATTTCATGAGTATTCATCTATATTTAGTCATCTAAAGACTATTAGATATGAACCTATGTACCAGTAAAAAGTGGGAATCTCTAGAATGTGTTTTGGGCAACAGTGTTTACGGAAGTGCGGGTCTCAAGTTGACGTTATACTATAACTTACACAACACTTTCTGTTGTCAGTAGATGGCAGCATTGGTTTAAAATTAAAAGGTGAAAATGTCAAAACTACAAAATTAATACAATTCCCAAGACCTTTAGCACAGGTCAGAGGTCACTGGGACGCGTCTATTCTTTGAAGCGATCTGAACTGCGTTAAACTATTAATGGGACCTGAGTACAGTGATCGAGAATGGTCACCCAATTATCTTAACAAAAGTGCATCATTAGCATTATGTTTGTTGTCTAAACGGGAACATAATGGTACAATTTAAGATTTCAATGTTTATCCGCATATAAAGGACAAATAAAACATCGTTAATTTGTAAGAAACCTCAATGAAAACGGCGCAGGGTAAGTTATATTCGCTATTGTTATGAAAATGTGATAGAATCCTATACAAATGTGGACGCATTTGGTCACCGTGACGGTTAGGTACTTTTAAAGGTACCGACCGAATCACGTTGGTACTACCGAATACCGATTCACGTGAGATCCACCGGCGCCACATTTCGGTACTGTAAAGAAAAATATATATAAAAATTTGTTTACGTCAACGTTCACACGCACAATACACTCTTACCTAGGATTTGACTTGATTCAACAACAAATCAGTCAAGGCAATGGCAAGCCGAAGAACGGTCGAAAGTGTGGTTATTTGAATTTTTTTTTTTTTTTAACTGAGGTAGGTAGATTCTATTTTCAGAGACTAAAGTACAGAAAAAAGGTACCGTTGGGTACCGGTATCGGTTAAAATGTGAAAGGTACCCAACCCTACCTCCGACCCCTCTTCCTCTTTGCTGATGGGCAGCGTTTCATCCACATTATATAATGGCATGCAAATTTCTCGATTCTGATAGGCTGAAACAGTCAAGTTACACGTGGGTATTTGTTATAACCAACGCTCTTGGTCCCAGGACCCGCCCACAAGCGAATTACTATCAATCCGCCGTGCACGTTTTTAGAAATGCAAGCAAGATGGCGGACAGTAAATGTTACGAATGGATATGTTGATAGGGTCATAAAGACTAAATCAAAAACTATTCTGTCACGGCGAATGTGTTAGTTTCTTACACAATGTTGGATTATGTAATTAGTGGGTCATGAGTCATTGTGGAACAAAATAAAAATCGCGCGAATTGATTGATTAAATTTCTTTTTTGTACCTACTTGAATTGATTGATTGATTGATTGCAAATTTTATTACTGTCCGCCTTGTTTCCAACTGGTTAAGCTTGGCGACTCTTTCGAAGTCGCTCTCTTTCGAAGTTGGTTAAGGTTAGAGTTTGTCTTTAGAGCAGGGCGATAGACCACCAGCCCTGATTCCAAACTCTAACCTTAACCAACTTCGAAAGAGAGCGACTTCGAGAGAGTCGCCAAGCTTAACCAGTTGGAAACAAGGCGGACAGTAATAAAATTTGCAATCAATCAATCAATCAATTCAATAATCCACACTCACTTAAAACAGCGCACCTCCCAGCTGCTTCTATAGAAAGTAGGTTTAAAAATAAAAAATAAAAAATTCCCTCCTATAGGGCAAAGAAAACTTATTTTTTTCCCCTATAGGGCAAAGAAAACTTTTTGTTTTTGTTTTGCCTACTTTCTATAGAAGCATCTAAGAATGAAGTTCTATAGAAAGTAGGTTAAAAAATTTTTACGTGTTAGTTTGTTGGAAGTCTTAGTTGAAAGACAGTTGGATGTGTTAGTTTGTTGGATGTCTTAGTTGAGAGACAGTTGGATGTGTTAGTTTGTTGGATGTCTTAGTTGAGAGACAGTTGGATGTGTTAGTTTGTTGGATGTCTTACTGAGAACAGTTGGATGCACTTCCGAGCTGCTTCCACATGGAGGCAACTTATCTTTTTTTTTGGGAACTACTTTTTCTGCGGATGGTTTTTTCAATAAATCTTCAATTAATGTGTGTTTATTTTATAGCAATAAGATTGCATGACATCGGCCATTGTCTAACGACCCTCGGCTGCGCCTCGGGCCTAACAACCACCCCTAGGCATGGTCTAATTCTCATAACCCACTCCTGCTCGTGATGTAATGCTTTAGTATAATGTGTTGTAGTATTGGTGGCCAAATTCTGGTTCAGTCATTTTGCTTTAACCTGTTCTGATCCCTGCTTCAGTTCTAGTTCAAGTTGTGGCGACGAGATGTGGATACTATCTAACAGGGTGAGGAATGGATTAGGGTTATGGCATGTTTGGCCAGTTCCAGGAAGTGGCGAATCATTCTATTTGGTCTGTTTGGATACAAACTGGATGCGATTACAGTTCTGAGATAACCCAACGCTGAACAAGATGAGAGTATTCCAGGGAACGCCAGGAACACTCAGATCAACCCTTTCACTGCCGCACTACCAAAGGGTTAACCCTTTCACTGCGACAATACAGAAGGTTAACCCTTTCATTGCCACACAACAGCACGACTGGTAACCGTCAGTAGTGTGATAGTAAAGGGTTAACCTTCTGTAGTGTGGCAGTGAAAGGGTTAACAGACACGCAGAAATACAGCAGTGAGGCTCAGATCAACAGACACCATGCAGAAATACAGCAGTGAGGCTCAGATCAACAGACACCATGCAGAAATACAGCAGTGAGGCTCAGATCAACAGACACCATGCAGAAATACAGCAGTGAGGCTCAGATCAACAGACACCATGCAGAAATACAGCAGTGAGGCTCAGATCAACAGACACCATGCAGAAATACAGCAGTGATGCTCAGATCAACAGACACCACGCAGAAATACAGCAGTGATGCTCAGATCAACAGACACCATGCAGAAATACAGGAGTGATGCTCAGATCAACAGACACCATGCAGAAATACAGCAGTGATGCTCAGATCAACAGACACCATGCAGAAATACAGGAGTGATGCTCAGATCAACAGACACCACGCAGAAATACAGGAGTGATGCTCAGATCAACAGACACCATGCAGAAATACAGGAGTGATGCTCAGATCAACAGACAACATGCAGAAATACAGCAGTGATGCTCAGATCAACAGACACCATGCAGAAATACAGGAGTGATGCTCAGATCAACAGACACCATGCAGAAATACAGCAGTGAGGCTCAGATCAACAGACACCATGCAGAAATACAGCAGTGATGCTCAGATCAACAGACACCATGCAGAAATACAGCAGTGATGCTCAGATCAACAGACACCATGCAGAAATACAGCAGTGAGCGACGAGTTTCTCATTTGTGGCTTCTTCAGGTTTAACCCATCAATCTAGTATCTTACATGCCTCTCTCTCCCATTCTCTCTCTCTCTCTCTCTCTCTCTCTCTCTCTCTCTCTCTCTCTCTCTCTCTCTCTCTCTCTCTCTCTCTCTCTCTGATCCTAACAGTTCATATTTCTGTCTCTCTCTCATTCTCTCTCTCTCTCTCTCATTCTCTCTCTCTCTCTGATTCTAACAGTTCATATCTCTGTCTCTCTCTCATTATCTCTCTCTCATTCTCGCTCTCTCTCTCTCTCCCTCTCTCTCTCTCTCTCTCTCTCTCTCTCTCTCTCTAACTCTCCTCTCTCTCTCTCTCTCTCTCTCTCTCTCTCTCTCTCTCTCTCTCTCTCTCTCTCTCTCTCTAAATCTCTCTCTTTGTCTCTCTGAATTCAATTCAATTTCAATTCAATTCAAATGGGCTTTATTGACATGGGAAATATACGTTTACATTGCCAAATCCAAACAAAACAAAACAATCAAACAGAGAAATCAGAAGAAATCAGTACATTACAGAAGGAATTTTGTGTGTGAGTGACTTTTGACTCTTTATGGTGGTTGTATTCCGTTGGATGTCCTTTTCTTGTCACAGCAGCTCACAAATCTTGCTGCTGTGTTTGCACATTGTTGTAATTCTCCCAGTAGGTATGGGAGTTTTGAGTTATTGTCCATGTTTTCAAAGTCTCTTTGGGTGTTTTGTTTGCAATTTGTGGGAAGTATATGTCTCTGATGTCTTGGTATAGTGGGCAGGTTGAAGTATATGTCTCTGATGTCTTGGTATAGTGGGCAGGTTGAAGTATATGTCTCTGATGTCTTGGTATAGTGGGCAGGTTGAAGTATATGTCTCTGATGTCTTGGTATAGTGGGCAGGTTGAAGTATATGTCTCTGATGTCTTGGTATAGTGGGCAGGTTGAAGTATATGTCTCTGATCTCTTGGTATAGTGGGCAGTTTGAAGTATATGTCTCTGATGTCTTAGTATAGTGGGCAGGTTGAAGTATATGTCTCTGATGTCTTAGTATAGTGGGCAGGTTGAAGTATATGTCTCTGATCTCTTGGTATAGTGGGCAGGTTGAAGTATATGTCTCTGATGTCTTAGTATAGTGGGCAGGTTGAAGTATATGTCTCTGATGTCTTGGTATAGTGGGCAGGTTGAAGTATATGTCTCTGATGTCTTGGTATAGTGGGCAGGTTGAAGTATATGTCTCTGATGTCTTGGTATAGTGGGCAGGTTGTTAAGAAGTGGAGCTCGGTTTCCACCTCATCTTGTGTGCAGTGGGTGCACAGTCTGTCTTCTCTTGGGAGCCAGGTCTGCCTATGGCGGCCTTTCTCGATGGCTAGGCTGTGCTCGCTGAGTCTGTACCTAGTCAAGGATCTTCTTAGTTTTGGGTCAGTCACAGTGCTCAGGTATTCTGCCACTGTGTACTCTCTGTTTAGGGCCAAATAGCATTTCAATTTGCTCTGGTTTTGGGTTGATTCTTTCCAATGTGTCAGATAGCTTTCTTTTTGTTTTCTTATCATTTGGTTTAGTCCAGTGTGGTTTCTGTCTGGTGGCTCTGCTTGTGTTTGTGAGCAGAGTCCCAGAACCATCTGGCTGAGTGGGCATCTATCGAGGGTCTCTCTGTGGGTGAGGGCTATGTTGTGGAGTGTGTCTGGGTCGCTTTCTTTTAGGTGATTATAGAATTTATAGAAGAATTATAGAAGTGTTGGTGGGCCTGTCTGACACAAATAGATGCACGCACGCACGCACGCACGCACGCACACAAACACACGCACACACACACACACACACACACACACACGCGCGCGCACACACACACACACACACACACACACACACACACACACACACACACACACACACACACACACACACACACACACACACACACACACACACACACACACACACACACACACACACACACACACACACACACACACACACACACACACACACACACACACACACACACACACACAAGGAATACAAGGAATCCAACCCGTATGTGACCGTTAACAGGGGGGCGATTCAGCCCTTCTGAGAGGAATGTTATTTGGCTCAAACTAGGATTTATGAGCTCCTATAAGAAATCCTTCTTTAACCCAATTTCAACAACAAAGCGCTCCTCTTTATGACGGGTCTCGGGCACGACTTCCACGCAGAAACCAAAAACACATGCTGCTGGTGGGAGCAGCTATTTTAAGCCCGTGTGTTTTTCTTCTTCTCTTTTTTTTATTGCCGTCTGTCATCTCTGGTATGGTGCGCCTGTTCACCTACAACCTGGGACCACACAGCTGGGACCTCTCCTCTCAGCAGGACTATAGGACCTCTCTCTCCTCTCAGCAGCACTATAGGACCTCTCTCTCCTCTCAGCAGCAGCACTATAGGACCTCTCTCTCCTCTCAGCAGCACTATAGGACCTCTCTCTCCTCTCAGCAGGACTATAGGACCTCTCTCTCCTCTCAGCAGCACTATAGGACCTCTCTCTCCTCTCAGCAGCACTATAGGACCTCTCTCTCCTCTCAGCAGCACTATAGGACCTCTCTCTCCTCTCAGCAGCACTATAGGACCTCTCTCTCCTCTCAGCAGCACTATAGGACCTCTCTCTCCTCTCAGCAGCAGCACTATAGGACCTCTCTCTCCTCTCAGCAGCACTATAGGACCTCTCTCTCCTCTCAGCAGCACTATAGGACCTCTCTCTCCTCTCAGCAGCACTATAGGACCTCTCTCTCCTCTCAGCAGCACTATAGGACCTCTCTCTCCTCTCAGCAGCACTATAGGACCTCTCTCTCCTCTCAGCAGCACTATAGGACCTCTCTCTCCTCTCAGCAGCACTATAGGACCTCTCTCTCCTCTCAGCAGCACTATAGGACCTCTCTCTCCTCTCAGCAGCAGCACTATAGGACCTCTCTCTCCTCTCAGCAGCACTATAGGACCTCTCTCTCCTCTCAGCAGCACTATAGGACCTCTCTCTCCTCTCAGCAGCACTATAGGACCTCTCTCTCCTCTCAGCAGCACTATAGGACCTCTCTCTCCTCTCAGCAGCACTATAGGACCTCTCTCTCCTCTCAGCAGCACTATAGGACCTCTCTCTCCTCTCAGCAGCACTATAGGACCTCTCTCTCCTCTCAGCAGCACTATAGGACCTCTCTCTCCTCTCAGCAGCACTATAGAACCTCTCTCTCCTCTCAGCAGCACTATAGGACCTCTCTCTCCTCTCAGCAGCACTATAGGACCTCTCTCTCCTCTCAGCAGGACTATAGGACCTCTCTCTCCTCTCAGCAGCACTATAGGACCTCTCTCTCCTCTCAGCAGCACTATAGGACCTCTCTCTCCTCTCAGCAGCACTATAGGACCTCTCTCTCCTCTCAGCAGCACTATAGGACCTCTCTCTCCTCTCAGCAGCACTATAGGACCTCTCTCTCCTCTCAGCAGCACTATAGGACCTCTCTCTCCTCTCAGCAGCACTATAGGACCTCTCTCTCCTCTCAGCAGCACTATAGGACCTCTCTCTCCTCTCAGCAGCAGCACTATAGGACCTCTCTCTCCTCTCAGCAGCACTATAGGACCTCTCTCTCCTCTCAGCAGCACTATAGGACCTCTCTCTCCTCTCAGCAGCACTATAGGACCTCTCTCTCCTCTCAGCAGCACTATAGGACCTCTCTCTCCTCTCAGCAGCACTATAGGACCTCTCTCTCCTCTCAGCAGCACTATAGGACCTCTCTCTCCTCTCAGCAGCACTATAGGACCTCTCTCTCCTCTCAGCAGCAGCACTATAGGACCTCTCTCTCCTCTCAGCAGCACTATAGGACCTCTCTCTCCTCTCAGCAGCACTATAGGACCTCTCTCTCCTCTCAGCAGCACTATAGGACCTCTCTCTCCTCTCAGCAGCACTATAGGACCTCTCTCTTAGAGCCATATGAAATCCGCGTTCACGGAATCGCGGACGGAATCGCGGAATTGACCAATAAAAATGGAATCAACTGCAAAACGTGGAATATTGCAGAATTTGGCCTAATCTGGACTGAAATTCCGTTTTTGGGTGGAACGCTTGGTGCACACGCGACCGGGGAGGCGGGGACTCTACAGCGTGTTACACACAACACAGGCAGTCTCCCAAGCGTCTCGCTGCTTCGGTGTTTACATCGTCAAGAAGCTAATAAATTCCCCAATAAGCCCTCAATTCAGAGCAGAGCAGTATCCTAATGACTTTTATGCCTCCGGCGATAAGGTGTTTTGCTAATTCTGTATATAGCTATAACGTTAGGACATGATCGCTTCTTGCTAAATCTAGTGCACCCATCCATTTGTTTAATGCAAACGAGTCATTATACACTGCCCTTTATAATCGAAATAAACTTAAATAGCTATGAAACGTTACAGTACATAGGACTATAGATGGAAATGATAGCTTCTTGCTAAATCTAGTGCACTCATCCATTTGTTTAATGCAAACGAGTCATTATACACTGCCCTTTATAATCGAAATAAACTTAAATAGCTATGAAACGTTACAGTACATAGGACTATAGATGGAAATGATAGCTTCTTGCTAAATCTGTTGCAATCCATTTGTTTAATGCAAACGATTGTCATTATACACTGTCCTTTATAAACGAAATAAACTAAACTAAAGGTGCCTAAATTATGCATTACTATATTTCATCACAATAAAATAGATATAGCTAGGCTACTGACATTGTGATAATGTCAGTAGTAGCTAGCTGTATCTATTGTTTACACTTGAAATGTGTATTTTTATTTTGTCACAATATTATTTGAAAAGTATTGTGTAAAATGTAACTGTATTTCTGAGTTGCAGCACTTAAAAACATTAAATGGACTG
>NC_140166.1:126905807-126910807 GCF_963971535.1 Notolepis coatsorum | reverse complement strand
ACGCTATTTCCCCCCGATCCCCTCCCTGCTGAACAGGCGCCCCGACCGACCTGTAGGAGTCGCTGTTTACAACGACCAGGAGGACACACATACCCCACCGGCTTCCCACCCGCTTGTTAGGGTGGCGTCTAGTTTGGAACGCAAGAGCAGAACACAAGGCACAGGAGAATGAGGCGGTTTAGGGTGTTTAATGATACACCCGGCAAATGACAAGGCAGACAGTACGGTAAATGTACAGAGGTGAGGAAGGTCGCTCCATGTGACCCCAGGCAGTGTCCAGGCTGGTGACGTCCACGGGTGAGGAGGCGCAGGCCGGGGGTGTGCCATGCTCAGGGGCGTAGCTGGGGGGGGGGGGGGGGGTAGCTTAGGATGATTCCAAGGGCCCAGCACTGGGGGGGGGGGGCCCAAAAAAAATAAAAAGAAATTATTTTTTACTAGACATCACTCAGGTGTATTATTGATGCTCTCATTGATACTATGTTTGTTTCTGAAGTGTGTGTGTGTGTGTGTGTGTGTGTGTGTGTGTGTGTGTGTGTGTGTGTGTGTGTGTGTGTGTGTGAGATATATATAGAGAGAGGGGGGGCTTTGGTAGACTATTGCATTGGTCCATTCATTGAAGATGAACGCAATGCGACATCCTTTACTAGGCTCACCCACCAACAGTGCAGGTGCTGAACTGCTGATCCGAATGTATAGGTAAAAACCATATTATGCGTTTTCATCAATAAAAAAATGGCAAAAAAAATTCCGCTCGCGCACTTACGCGCGCTCGCCTTCACAGGGGGCCTACAAATACATTCTTTCATGGGCCCAGAATCTGGAGCTACACCCCTGGCCATGCTACACACATAGAGAGCAAGGTCAGAACAAGGCCGGTACAGAGACAGAGATAGTGGAAGTATACAGTATAGAGTCCTAGTACCAGGGCAGGTGAAGCAACACTTGGACGAGGAGTGGCAGGAGCGCAGGCCTCATATCTCAGAGTCTCTGCAGTGGTAGGCGAGTGATTAGTCCACTGCGCTACCCAGCCGCCCTCTGTGTCGTGTTTTAAGCTATATATTGTATAATGTACGTAACGTTTCACGTTATTGACAACTCACCGACTCAGGGGGCTAGGTCTCACTGTGTTGTTTATTCACCATTAGCACGATACAGCGTATCAACTCTGGGTGCGTCAGCTCTCATCTTCCTGTCGTCTACTCTGAACTTCCCGTACTACCAAGAGAGTAGTCGTTTATTGTCACTGTTAGGGTTTGTAACCGACCTCAAGCGCAACGGCACAGAGAGAGTTGTTTCAGAGTTAGCCAAAGCAAGGGCGTATTTATTCTCAGAGTCACAAGATTGAATTAGGTTGAGCAACAGAACAAACGGGGAATCTGGCATGTGAAGATTGTTGCGGCTCTGCAGATTCTCCCAGTAGGTGGTGGTGAGGAATTAGCTTGTGACGTCTGAAGCCGCTCTGCAGATCCTCCCAGCTTTCACTCCAGGTGGAAACGGAGAGAGAGAGAGAAATCCGAGTTAGCCCAGCGCACAACAGAAACAGAGAGGTGACTGATCCAAATAAATATCCAAGTGACTTGATCTTCGGTGTGATACACACAGTTAGCAGAGTCCAGAGAAAAAACAATACGGTAATCCAAAGTGTAAATCCAACACAAAAATAGGTGAGAACAGTATAACAAAAACGGGATCTCTTCTGTGTTTCACAAACACACAAAAAACTGGTGATCCAAAAAGAACTGTTTCCAAAAACTCACCAGAGCGCAACGCGTAAAGCGGGCAGATAAACGAGGCGCAGCTTCGTACGGGGAATCAGGTTCGCAATTACTCAACAAAGTACCTTAAAGGAACGGAGCGTGTGGCCGGGAACGGACCAATCATCACAGTACTTTAAGAAGCCTGTGGTGGGGAAAGAACCAATCCTCACAGTCACGTATAAAGTACAGGTACATTACAGTGTGATGCTTGTTTCATACACATACAGCTCATTATAGTAATATTTCACAATTATTACAGTTGGTAGTAATAATGGCACACATGAATTCACAACAACATGTGCATTTGTTGATACATGCAGGACTAAGTCTTGAGACAGATGTATGTGTATCACCGCTGCCATGTTAGGCGCGGAACACCCGCGGTGGGGGGGTGCCACACCCTCTTATACCTTTTCCCCAGGTCAGCCCCCGCCCCCTCCCCTCTACCAACGTTATGTGGAGCCAGCGGGTCGGCTAGCTATCGTAGCTGACGTTCTGTTGGACCAGCGGGCCGGCTAGCTATCGTAGCTAACCTTATGTTGAGCTAGCGGGCCGGCTAGCTATCGTAGCTAATGTTATGTTGAGCTAGCGGGCCGGCTAACTATCGTAGCCAACGTTATGTTGAGCTAGCGGGCCGGCTAGCTGTCGTAGACGTTATGTTGAGCCAAGCGGGCCGGCTAGCTAACGTAGCTAACGTTATAATGAGCCAAGCGGGCCGGCTAGCTAACGTAGCTAACGTTATATTGAGCCAAACGGGCCGGCTAGCTATCGTAGCTAATGTTATATTGAGCCAAAGCGGGCCGGCTAGCTAACATAGCTAACGTTATATTGAGCCAAAGCGGGCCGGCTAGCTAACGTAGCTAACGTTATATTGAGGCCAAAGCGGGCCGGCTAGCTAACGTAGCTAACGTTATATTGAGCCAAACGGGCCGGCTAGCTGTCATAGCTAACGGTGTGTACCTGGTGTCAGTACCTGGCTACTCTATTTGCAGTTAGCCTCCTTAGCTGATGTGTCGGCCGTTGGCTCCTTGCTACTTTGTTTTCTCTGGTATAAATCCTCTTCTCTTTGGATTTAAGTGTTGATCTTTGTCCTTTTGGATCTATGTATATTCATGTTGCCTTTGAAGTTATCTTTTCCTTCTGTTTTGTTCTTCCATTAAAAGTTGAATATCCTTTAGGGGCTCATCTTAGCTGTCTTGCTTATCTCTCTCTCTCTCTCTGTCTGGACCACAGACCCATCTATCTCTCTCTCTCTCTGTCTGGACCACAGACTCATCTCTCTCTGGACCACAGACTCTCTCTGTCTGGATCATCACAGACTCTCTCTCTCTCTCTCTTCCTCTCTCTCTCTCTCTGAGCATTGCATTGCTTATAGTTGTCAATTGTGTCGGTCAGTTCATTGCAATTTTTCCTTCAGTCACATTTAGTTTTATCCTGCACCTGGCCTAAAACAGGTTGGATGTGCACACAGCTGCTCTACTGTGTTTGTAGCAGAGCAACCATACCTGAAGCCTTGTAAACAAAGACATCAACACTAGAGTGTGTACTTCTATCTACACAGTACAGCCAAAGCATTCCCATTGCTAGGCAAAAACTCCACCTGTTTTCTACACTGCTTCTTCTCTTGCTGGATTTTCTGCATTACTGCCACTTGTATATGTGTGTTGTGGAGAAATTTGTACAGGGTTACAAAGCGATAACACTGTATATTAACTGTAGAACGGGAGCTCTCTCTCGCTCTCTCTCTCTCTCTCTCTCTTGCTATATGTTGACTGTATCATGCCCAGCCTCGGGCAGCGCTATTATTTAAGAATATGTTGACTGTATGAAAAAAAATAAAAATAAAAAAAAAATAAAAAAATTACCTTTAGGGGGGGGGGGGGGGGGGGGGGGGGGGGGGCTCGCGTTTCAATCTCGCACAGGGCCTCGCATTTCTCCCAGGCGGCCCTGTGTATAGTATATTGTATTGTAACTCAGTTACTTCTACTCTGCATTGTACATTGTATATATGTATATACTGAACACTTTTGTCTACGTACTTGACTTCTATTTTATACTTGCTATACTTATTTTATACTTATCTATTTTTGTCTAGCACAGTCTCTGGAGCGTAACAGAAAGAAGCATTTTGTATAAAAGTATTCTGTACTTCTGTATGACAACTAATAAAGAAACTTGAACTTGAACTTGAACTTGAACTTGAGAGGAGACAGATAGGAGAGAGTGAGAGAGAGAAGAGAGAGAGGGGAGAGTGAGAGAGAGAGAAGAGACAGAGGGGAGAGTGAGAGAGAGAGAAGAGACAGAGAGGTGACAGAGGGGAGAGAGTGAGTGAGAGAGAGAAGAGACAGAGAGGTGACAGAGGGGAGAGAGTGAGTGAGAGAGATAAGAGAGGCGAGAGAGTGTGAGAGAGAGATAAGATAGGTGAGAGAGTGTGTGAGAGGTGTGAGAGTGAGAGAGATAAGATAGGTGAGAGAGTGTGTGAGAGAGGTGTGAGAGTGAGAGAGATAAGAGAGGTGAGAGAGTGTGTGAGAGAGAGAGAGAGAGAGAGAGAGAGAGAGAGAGAGAGAGAGAGGTGTGAGAGTGTGTGAGAGAGAGAGAGGTGTGAGAGTGGGTGAGAGAGAAGAGAGAAGCGAGAGAGTGAGAGAGAGAAGAGAGGTGAGAGAGTGTGTGAGAGAGAGAGAGAGGTGTGAGAGTGTGTGAGAGAGAGAGGTGTGAGAGTGTGTGAGAGAGAAGAGAGAAGAGAGAGAGTGAGAGAGAGAAGAGAGGTGAGAGAGAGAAGAGAGGTGAGAGAGAGAGAGAGACAAAGAGGGGAAGGGAGTATAGTAGAGGTTGGTGACAGGAAAGGAGAAGAGAGGAGAGATGGAGGAGGGGAGGAAAGGAGGCAAGGGGAGGGTAGGAGAGATGAGGAGGGGAGGAAAGGAGGCAAGGGGAGGGTAGGAGAGATGAGGAGGGGAGGAAAGGAGGCAAGGGGAGGGTAGGAGAGATGAGGAGGGGAGGAAAGGAGGCAAGGGGAGGGGAGGAGAGATCGAGGAGGGGAGGAAAGGAGGCAAGGGGAGGGTAGGAGAGGTGAGGAGGGGAGGAAAGGAGGCAAGGGGAGGGTAGGAGAGGTGAGGAGGGGAGAAAGGAGGCAAGGGGGAGGGTAGGAGAGGTGAGGAGGGGAGGAAAGGTGAGACAGACAGACAGTGAGAGGGAGAGAGAGATCACTTACCGTGTCACAACGAACCATGAATGTAGGTTTTTTAA
>NC_140166.1:126884201-126900607 GCF_963971535.1 Notolepis coatsorum | reverse complement strand
AACACAAAGACGCTATGCTTGGATAAGCCTTGTGGACCCAACTCTTTAGATGAGGGAACGGGTACATACGCACACAATACGCGACCACTGATGGATCCGTAAGGCTTGGATAAGCCTTATGGACCCAACTCTGACCACTAATAAAAACGTAACTACACTAACGTTATAAGAGCTAACATTGCTACCTATATGGTGCTTATAAATACTTACTTACTTACTTACTTACTTACTTACTTACTTACTTACTTACTTACTTACTTACTTACTTACTTACTTACTTACTTACTTACTTACTTACTTACTTACTTACTCTCTCTCTCTCTCTCTCTCTCTCTCTCTCTCTCTCTCCTCAGATGAGATCATGCAGCAGGAGATCAGACCCTGTTGGCCGTCGACATCATTGAACAGCTCCATCGGCAGTTCGCCCTCCTTTCAGGTACGTAACAGCCTGCCCCACTCTCCCCTAATTCAGTTTTACAAACACTCATGTTGAGTCCTAAAACACATACAGCTAATACAAGGTTACACTTACAGTTACAGTTACAGTACTGTGCAATCAGACACAACAGTAACAAAACAATATCACAATGACTCAGTCCGAGTCCACAAGTTCAAACTTGACTATCCTCCGGACAAAAGAGCAAAACCATATCTGCTCCAGCCAAGCATCCTGTAGCGCCCCCAGAGGAGGAGGAACACTCACAATAAAGACTGTTACTGTAAACCCCACTCTCCCCTACTGAGTACTACTCAACAAAGCACACAGCAACACACTCTGCGGTCCCCTAATACAGTGGTTCCCAAAGTCGGGGTCGCGACCCAAAGGTGGGCCGCGAGCAGCCACGGGTGGGCCGCGAGACGATTAAAAAAAAAAAAAAAAATTTGTTTTATTTTAATTTTTTTTTTTTTTTTTTTTGTCAGGCCACTGAACTTAGAAGCAGGCCAGGACAGTGTTCTAGTTGTATTCTAAAATTCTATTCTATTGTATTCTAAAATGTGACTATATGGTTTTATATTAACTTAATAAATAAACAAAAACGAATCTACTTATTTCAACGAACATTTCAAACTAAATAACAGATTATGCACATAAAACGCTGAAAACAACCGAAGCAACAATAGTATTTTAATGAGGCTATTATTATTATCATTATTATTTTGCAACAAGTTAGCCCTCTCATAAATAGCACATATAAATGAATAACTAACTTGAACTAACTTAATAGGATTGAAGTGATATTTGGCTTAAAAAATCGGTCGCCTGGCAAAAAAAAAAAAAAAAAAAAACAGACGATGTGCATTGGGCCGCGGCTCTCTGATGCCTTATTTTCTGGGCCCCGGCCTGAAAAGTTTGGGAACCCCTGCCCTAATACAGTGGTTCTCAACTGGTCTAGCCTCGGGACCCAACATTTTCCTTAGTCATTAAGTCGCGACCCAAAATATTGAACCACTATGATTTATGTAAAAAAAAAAAAATTGCAGAAATACGCAATCTTTCAAAACATGAAATAAACACAAAATAGTGCAACAAAAGTGCAACTATTGCTAAATACCCAATGAAATAAAAGAATAATAAATAATATATGCTTCTTAGCAGATTTCTTAGCTTAACATAACAGACCTAAATTTGGGGGAACTAATGGGATAACTGGGGTTGCAACAAAAGTGCAACTAGGGCTAAAACCCAATGAAATAAAATAATAATAAATAATATGCTTCTTAGCAGATTTCTTAGCTTAACATAACAGACCTAAGTTTGGGGGAACTAATGGGATAACTGGGGTTGCAACAAAAGTGCAACTAGGGCTAAAAACCCAATGAAATTAAATAATAATAATAAATAATTATGCTTCTTAGCAGACTTATTTTTTATTTTTTTTAGCGTTTATCGCTTTTCTGGTCAAGCATGACCGACAGTTGTAGGGTGAAACGGGAGAGAGAGCAGGGGGAGACATTCGGCAAATGACGGCGAGTCCGGGAATCGAACTCGGAGTCAACCAGATCCGTGACGCGGCACGGAGTCCCGCGACGCAGCGCGGTAACATGGTGTGCTACTGGAGCACCCCCCTTAGCAGACTTCTTAGCTTAACATAACAGACCTAAGTTTGGGGGAACTAATGGGATAACTGGGATTGCAATAAAAGTGCAACTAGGGCTAAAAACCCAATGAAATAAAATAATAATAAATAATATGCTTCTTAGCAGATTTCTTAGCTTTACATAACAGACCTACGTTTGGGGGAACTAATGGGATAACTTTGCAACAAAAGTGCAACTAAGGGCTAAAAACACAATGAAATGAAATAAAATAATAATAAATAATATATCCTTCTTAGCAGACTTCTTAGCTTAACATGCAGGGAACGAATGGGATAACTGGGGATGATGTTTGCTCCTGACAAGAGTCTCAAAGTCTGGGGTGATGGTAGACAAAGCAACTCTGAGGTCATGCTCAATGTCCAATCTGTTCCTCCGCTTTGTCTACAGCTGGACCAGAGCTGAGAAGCCACTTTCACAAAGATAGGTAGTGAAATTAAAAAAAAAAAAAAAAAATTACTTTACTTTTCTTTTCTTTTTTTTTTTTTACACACACATCCGCGACCCACTCAAAATGGCCCCGCGACCCACTTTTGGGTCGCGACCCACCAGTTGAGAAACACTGCCCTAATACACCACATGCTACTGGTAAGTGGTAACATCAGGCACGTGCACACATAGAGCCTGTTATGGTTTGTAACCGACCCCAATCGCACAACACAAGACAGGTATGAGAGTAAGCCAAGAAACGGGCATTTATTGAATACAACAAAAAAGCGGCACTGTCCCTTTAAGGGAGAACACAAAAATACTGGAACAAGGAAAAAGGGCAATGTGCCTTTAAGAGGCGAGCAGGCTAAGGGGAAGGCTAAGGGAGAACACAAAATACTGGAAACAAGAATTAGGGAAAATTGGCACTGTGCCTTTAAGAGGCGAGCAGGCTAAGGGGCTAAGGCTAAAGGACAGGGCCAGGGCAAAGGACAGGGCAGGAACAAGGGCACTGGAGAGAGGAACAGGGACAGAGGCCCGGGGAGGCGGGCTGGAGACAGGGACAGAGAAAACAGGGTAAGGGCCCTGGACAGGGCGAGGGCCAGAGCTGCTTACAGGGATGGAGTAGGAGCGCGCAGGCTAGACGTCTGGAGGAGAGCGCGCCGGCTCGGAGAGACGCATCCTCCCGTAGAGAATTAGAGAGCGATGCGCGTCTGGAGTAGTAGCGCGCCGGCTAGAAGTCTGGAGTGGTGCGCGTCGGCTTGAAGAGCGCGCCGGCTTGGAGAGACGCATCCTCCCGTAGAGAATTAGAGAGCGATGCGCGTCTGGAGTAGTAGCGCGCCGGCTAGAAGTCTGGAGTGGTGCGCGTCGGCTTGAAGAGCGCGCCGGCTCGGAGAGCGCGCCGGCTCGGAGAGACGCATCTTCCCGTAGAGAATTAGAGAGCGATGCGCGTCTGGAGTGGTAGCACGTCTGGAGTAGTAGCGCGTCGGCAAGAAGAGCGCGCCGGCTCGGAGAGCGCGCCGGCTCGGAGAGACGCATCCTCCCGTAGAGAATTAGAGAGCGATGCGCGTCTGGAGTAGTAGCGCGTCGGCTAGAAGAGCGCGCCGGCTCGGAGAGCGCGCCGGCTCGGAGAGACGCATCCTCCCGTAGAGAATTAGAGAGCGATGCGCGTCTGGAGTGGTGCGCGTCTGCTGTAGGAGCGCGTCTGCGCGGGGTCTGGAGTGGAGCGCGTCTGCTGTAGGAGCGCGTCTGCTGTAGGGGCGCGTCTGCGTGGGGTCTGGAGTGGAGCGCGTCTGCTGTAGGAGCGCGTCTGCTGTAGGAGCGCGTCTGCGCGGGGTCTGGAGTGGAGCGCGTCTGCTGTAGGAGCGCGTCTGCTGTAGGAGCGCGTCTGCGCGGGGTCTGGAGTGGAGCGCGTCTGCTGTAGGAGCGCGTCTGCTGTAGGAGCGCGTCTGCTGTAGGAGCGCGTCTGCGCGGGGTCTGGAGTGGAGCGCGTCTGCTGTAGGAGCGCGTCTGCGCGGGGTCTGGAGTGGAGCGCGTCTGCTGTAGGAGCGCGTCTGCTGTAGGAGCGCGTCTGCTGTAGGAGCGCGTCTGCGCGGGGTCTGGAGTGGAGCGCGTCTGCTGTAGGAGCGCGTCTGCTGTAGGAGCGCGTCTGCGCGGGGTCTGGAGTGGAGCGCGTCTGCTGTAGGAGCGCGTCTGGCGCGGGGTCTGGAGTTGAGCGCGTCTGCTGTAGGAGTGCGTCTGGCGCGGGGTCTGGAGTGGAACACTGGAATACCTCCCGTAGAGAAATAGAGAGCGCAGGCTGTGTCCCACTCCAGGCAAACGGCGACAGGTGGCGAAGGCTTGCACCTCGTCTCACGCCGGAGATGAAACAGCATACAGAATACAGAAACAGATACAGATAGGGAATCTCCCGTAGGAGCTTACAGATAGAGAACGACCCGACGAGGACTGGGGGGGAGATCGAGGTATTTAAAGCCCACTGGGGCGCTAATTAGAACACACATCAGGTGAGTGATGGAAATTGATACTTGACTTAGAAGTGTGTGTTCGGCAAGGACCAATCAACACAGAATGAAAGGTAGTCCAAGGGTGTGGGCTGCTGAAGAGCAGACGAGAGTAAACGAATGCGAGGGTGGGGGCTGGAGAGGTGAGGAGACAGGGAATTAAAGGTCCAGGGAACAGGAATTAAAGGTCCAGGGAAGAGGCGAACCTCACAGTACTCACAGTACCTTAAAGGAACAGAGCGAGGCAGGGAATGCAATAAATAAACAACGACAACGCGAGGGTGGGGGCTGGTGAGGTGAGGAGACAGGGAATTAAAGGTCCAGGGAACAGGCGAACCTCACAGTACTCCCCCCTCCACGGGAGCCACCGGGCGACCCAAAAATACAGACAGAGGGGCAGGGGACATGACAAGGCAACAAACAAAAAATTGGGCCATGCTAGCGGGGAAGCTACACCAAAAGTGGGGCTAGCAGAGGGACAGGGTAGCTGCCAGGGCACTGCTAGCTACAGGGCCTATGCTAGCTGTACTGCTACATTAACATAGAGGCTGCGCTAGCTGCCGGAGCTAGGCAAGCAGACAGGGCTGGACCAGCATGAGAGAACAAGCTAGCTGGAAGGACAGTCCTAGCTGTGGGGAACTGACCTTGCTAGCTGAAAGGGCAGTCCTAGCAGCGGGGAAACTGACCTTGCTAGCTGAAGGGGCAGTCCTAGCAGTGGGGAAACTGACCTTGCTAGCTGAAAGGGCAGTCCTAGCAGTGGGGAAAACAGACCTTGCTAGCTGAAGGGGCAGTCCTAGCAGTGGGAGAAACTGACCTTGCTAGCTGAAGGGGCAGTCCTAGCAGTGGGGAAAACTGACCTTGCTAGCTGAAGGGGCAGTCCTAGCAGTGGGGAAACTGACCTTGCTAGCTGAAAGGGCAGTCCTAGCAGTGGGGAAACTGACCTTGCTAGCTGAAGGGGCAGTCCTAGCAGTGGGAGAAACTGACCTTGCTAGCTGAAGGGGCAGTCCTAGCAGTGGGGAAACTGACCTTGCTAGCTGGAGGGGCAGTCCTAGCAGTGGGAGAAAACTGACCTTGCTAGCTGAAGGGGCAGTCCTAGCAGTGGGGAAAACTGACCTTGCTAGCTGAAGGGGCAGTCCTAGCAGTGGGGAAAACTGACCTTGCTAGCTGAAAGGGCAGTCCTAGCAGCGGGGAAACTGACCTTGCTAGCTGAAGGGGCAGTCCTAGCAGTGGGAGAAACTGACCTTGCTAGCTGAAGGGGCAGTCCTAGCAGTGGGGAAAACTACACTAAAAGTGGAGGCCATGCAGAGGGACCGGGTTAGCTGCCTGGGCATGGCTAGCTACAGGGCCTATGCTAGCTGCAAGGGCTGCATTAACATAGAGGCTGTGCTAGCAGCCGGGGCTAAGCTAGCAGACTGGGGCCATGCCGGTAGTAGAGGCCTGGCAAGCTGCAGGGGAGCTAACAGGGAAGCTAACAGGGGAGTCAACAGGGGAACTAACAGGGGAACTAACAAAGAAGCCAACAGGGGAGACTAACAGGGAAGCTAACAGGGGAGCTAACAAGGCTAACAGGGGAGCTAACAGGGGAGACTAACAGGCTAACAGGGGAGCTAACAGGGAAGCCAACAGGGGAGTCAACAGGGGAACTAACAGGGGAAACTAAACAGGGAAGCTAACAGGGGAGCTAACAGGCTAACAGGGGAGCTAACAGGGAAGCTAACAGGGGAGCTAACAAAGGCTAACAGGGGAGCTAACAGGGAAGCTAACAGGCTAACAGGGGAGCCAACAAAGGACAAACTCAACATACACTGTCTGTGCTGGCTGGGGTCGTCGACTGGTCGGGTCGTACTGTTATGGTTTGTAACCGACCCCAATCGCACAACACAAGACAGGTATGAGAGTAAGCCAAGAAACGGGCATTTATTGAATACAACAAAAAAGCGGCACTGTCCCTTTAAGGGAGAACACAAAAATACTGGAACAAGGAAAAAGGGCAATGTGCCTTTAAGAGGCGAGCAGGCTAAGGGGAAGGCTAAGGGAGAACACAAAATACTGGAAACAAGAATTAGGGAAAATTGGCACTGTGCCTTTAAGAGGCGAGCAGGCTAAGGGGCTGAGGCTAAAGGACAGGGCCAGGGCAAAGGACAGGGCAGGAACAAGGGCACTGGAGAGGGGAACAGGGACAGAGGCCCGGGGAGGCGGGCTGGAGACAGGGACAGAGAAAACAGGGTAAGGCCTTGGACAGGGCGAGGGCCAGAGCTGCTTACAGGGATGGAGTAGGAGCGCGCAGGCTAGACGTCTGGAGGAGAGCGCGCCGGCTCGGAGAGACGCATCCTCCCGTAGAGAATTAGAGAGCGATGCGCGTCTGGAGTAGTAGCGCGCCGGCTAGAAGTCTGGAGTGGTGCGCGTCAGCTTGAAGAGCGCGCCGGCTCGGAGAGACGCATCCTCCCGTAGAGAATTAGAGAGCGATGCGCGTCTGGAGTAGTAGCGCGCCGGCTAGAAGTCTGGAGTGGTGCGCGTCGGCTTGAAGAGCGCGCCGGCTCGGAGAGCGCGCCGGCTCGGAGAGACGCATCCTCCCGTAGAGAATTAGAGAGCGATGCGCGTCTGGAGTGGTAGCACGTCTGGAGTAGTAGCGCGTCGGCTAGAAGAGCGCGCCGGCTCGGAGAGCGCGCCGGCTCGGAGAGACGCATCCTCCCGTAGAGAATTAGAGAGCGATGCGCGTCTGGAGTAGTAGCGCGTCGGCTAGAAGAGCGCGCCGGTTCGGAGAGCGCGCCGGCTCGGAGAGACGCATCCTCCCGTAGAGAATTAGAGAGCGATGCGCGTCTGGAGTAGTAGCGCGTCGGCTAGAAGAGCGCGCCGGCTCGGAGAGCGCGCCGGCTCGGAGAGACGCATCCTCCCGTAGAGAATTAGAGAGCGATGCGCGTCTGGAGTAGTAGCGCGTCGTCTAGAAGAGCGCGCCGGCTCGGAGAGCGCGCCGGCTCGGAGAGACGCATCCTCCCGTAGAGAATTAGAGAGCGATGCGCGTCTGGAGTGGTGCGCGTCTGCTGTAGGAGCGCGTCTGCGCGGGGTCTGGAGTGGAGCGCGTCTGCTGTAGGAGCACGTCTGCTGTAGGAGCGCGTCTGCTGTAGGAGCGCGTCTGCGCGGGGTCTGGAGTGGAGCGCGTCTGCTGTAGGAGCGCGTCTGCTGTAGGAGCGCGTCTGCGCGGGGTCTGGAGTGGAGCGCGTCTGCTGTAGGAGCGCGTCTGCTGTAGGAGCGCGTCAGCTGTAGGAGCGCGTCTGCGCGGGGTCTGGAGTAGAGCGCGTCTGCTGTAGGAGCGCGTCTGCTGTAGGAGCGCGTCTGCTGTAGGAGCGCGTCTGCGCGGGGTCTGGAGTGGAGCGCGTCTGCTGTAGGAGCGCGTCTGCTGTAGGAGCGCGTCTGCGCGGGGTCTGGAGTGGAGCGCGTCTGCTGTAGGAGCGCGTCTGGTGCGGGGTCTGGAGTTGAGCGCGTCTGCTGTAGGAGCGCGTCTGGCGCGGGGTCTGGAGTGGAACACTGGAATACCTCCCGTAGAGAAATAGAGAGCGCAGGCTGTGTCCCACTCCAGGCAAACGGCGACAGGTGGCGAAGGCTTGCACCTCGTCTCACGCCGGAGATGAAACAGCATACAGAATACAGAAACAGATACAGATAGGGAATCTCCCGTAGGAGCTTACAGATAGAGAACGACCCGACGAGGACTGGGGGGGAGATCGAGGTATTTAAAGCCCACTGGGGCGCTAATTAGAACACACATCAGGTGCGTGATGGAAATTGATACTTGACTTAGAAGTGTGTGTTCGGCAAGGACCAATCAACACAGAATGAAAGGTAGTCCAAGGGTGTGGGCTGCTGAAGAGCAGACGAGAGTAAACGAACGCGAGGGTGGGGGCTGGAGAGGTGAGGAGACAGGGAATTAAAGGTCCAGGGAACAGGAATTAAAGGTCCAGGGAAGAGGCGAACCTCACAGTACTCACAGTACCTTAAAGGAACGGAGCGAGGCAGGGAATGCAATAAATAAACAACGACAACGCGAGGGTGGGGGCTGGTGAGGTGAGGAGACAGGGAATTAAAGGTCCAGGGAACAGGCGAACCTCACAGAGCCCAAACGGTGCTCGAGCACCTGCCCTTTTGTGCCTCGTAAAAAAGTGCCCTTTTTATGCCAATTATTTTTTACTCATGAAGTCAAAACTATTTGAAGCACTTCTTAGTGCAATATCGGCTTTCCAACATCTGTGTGGCGCTGTGGCACATACAGTTGTTTATTGTTTATTTTATTATAGTTGAATGCTGGTATTACACTCACTGAGGGACACGAAGAAGTCAAGTCCGATGGGATTTGGGAATCTCATATACAAATCGGGATTGGAATAAAAAATGCATTTATATTAAACAATACAGAATATACAGCACTTCTTGGGGTCTGTAGGGTAAGCACTTATTCCCTCCCCCCTGAACATTTATGGAGATGTATGGGCCTTTTAAGTCAGTGATAAAAGTGTCTTTCAAGGATAAGTGAGCTCCTGCACTGATTATTATAGTTCAATATTCAATATTTGATCACCAAAACCCCCCCAAAAGCACAGGCCAAAGGCCCTTTTCAGCCTTTGAGCACCTGCCCCTCTAAAGTCCTGTGCACGTCCCTGGGTAACATACACCCCGCTCAACCCTAAATCTATCCATGAATGTTACAGTATGCACATGGCCATCTCATCAGACTGAGACCGTCTTGATGAAAAAAAACAGCTTCAATTATAGTAACGCGCCGCATTTTTTGGCAGCAACGGTAATGGCGTTATTAAGATTGGAAGAGTAATCCGTTAAGATTAATCGTTACTGGAAAAAGTAACGCCGTTATTTATAACGCCGTTATTCCCATCACTGGTTACAGTACAGCACTAATCCATCCATGAATGTCAACACATCGCACACTCCCCAAATCCATATATGGTAAGCCACCAACCACACTGCCTTCTGGTCCGTACACCACATGAAGATCAACCCCTGTTCATCCTCGTTCATAACATTTGTAGAACAATGGCGACAGGCAAATACAGTATGTAAAGTTGACCTGGCTTCCAACATGAGGCGTACAGTACATAGCAGCAGCAGCTCCATACCCACTACAACCTCATGCCGTGTTCCCTCACATGTTCCCTCACATGTTCCCTCACATGTTCCCTCACATGTTCCCTTACATGTTCCCTCACATGTTCCCTCACACTATGTTCCCTTACACTATGTTCCCTTATACTATGTTCCCTCACATGTTCCCTCACACTATGTTCCCTTACACTATGTTCCCTTACACTATGTTCCCTCACATGTTCCCTCACACTATGTTCCCTTACACTATGTTCCCTTACACTATGTTCCCTTACACTATGTTCCCTTACACTATGTTCCCTTACACTATGTTCCCTCACACTATGTTCCCTTACACTATGTTCCCTTACACTATGTTCCCTTACACTATGTTCCCTTACACTATGTTCCCTCACATGTTCCCTCACATGTTCCCTTACACTATGTTCCCTTACACTATGTTCCCTCACATGTTCCCTTACACTATGTTCCCTTACACTATGTTCCCTTACACTATGTTCCCTTACACTATGTTCCCTCACATGTTCCCTCACATGTTCCCTCACATGTTCCCTTACACTATGTTCCCTCACATGTTCCCTTACACTATGTTCCCTCACATGTTCCCTTACACTATGTTCCCTTACACTATGTTCCCTTACATGTTCCCTTACACTATGTTCCCTCACACTATGTTCCCTTACATGTTCCCTTACACTATGTTCCCTCACACTATGTTCCCTTACATGTTCCCTTACACTATGTTCCCTTACATGTTCCCTTACACTATGTTCCCTTACACTATGTTCCCTTACATGTTCCCTTACATGTTCCCTTACACTATGTTCCATTACACTATGTTCCCTCACATGTTCCCTTACACTATGTTCCCTTACACTATGTTCCCTTACATGTTCCCTTACACTATGTTCCCTCACATGTTCCCTTACACTATGTTCCCTTACATGTTCCCTTACACTATGTTCCCTTACACTATGTTCCCTCACATGTTCCCTTACACTATGTTCCCTTACACTATGTTCCCTCACATGTTCCCTTACACTATGTTCCCTTACACTATGTTCCCTCACATGTTCCCTTACACTATGTTCCCTCACATGTTCCCTTACACTATGTTCCCTTACACTATGTTCCCTTACACTATGTTCCCTTACACTATGTTCCCTCACATGTTCCCTCACACTATGTTCCCTTACACTATGTTCCCTTACACTATGTTCCCTTACATGTTCCCTTACACTATGTTCCCTTACATGTTCCCTTACACTATGTTCCCTTACACTATGTTCCCTTACACTATGTTCCCTCACATGTTCCCTCACATGTTCCCTTACACTATGTTCCCTCACATGTTCCCTTACACTATGTTCCCTCACATGTTCCCTTACACTATGTTCCCTTACACTATGTTCCCTTACACTATGTTCCCTCACATGTTCCCTCACATGTTCCCTTACACTATGTTCCCTTACATGTTCCCTTACACTATGTTCCCTTACACTATGTTCCCTTACATGTTCCCTTACACTATGTTCCCTTACACTATGTTCCCTCACATGTTCCCTCACATGTTCCCTTACACTATGTTCCCTTACACTATGTTCCCTCACATGTTCCCTCACATGTTCCCTTACACTATGTTCCCTTACACTATGTTCCCTCACATGTTCCCTCACATGTTAAAATGGCGCAACCCAGGTTAGTCGCCGTTGGTTCAGCTCAGCAACGATTGTGCAAATTTTTTGTTATTATGTTTGTTTTTACTACTTTTTTTATGAAAACATCACTGGCGGGGACGTCATACGACCGCCAGTCACTTATTGACCTCAACTCCGGACTCAAAGAGGAGTTTAGAGACACTTTATGCCTAGATTTGCCACCGGAGATCAGGCGCGACAACAAGGACAAAGGAGCCGGCAAGAAAAAGAAACACAGAGGGAAGAGAGGAGGAATCAGACTGAGGTTAAAAAGAGCTGCTTACCGCCCGGCAATTCCATCCATCTTTCTGGCGAATGCACGTTCGTTGGAGGGGAGGATGGACGATCTGAGAGCGAGGGTTCGATTCCAACGAGAAGTGAGAGACTGCAACATCTTATGTTTTACGGGAACATGGCTGAAACCAGCGACTCCGGATCACAGCGTCTCTCCCTCGGACTACTTCACCGTCTTCCGAGCGGATCGCACGGAAGCCTCCGGCAAGAGCGTCTGTCTCCTTACGAACAATGGCTGGACTAGCCCCAAGGAGGTACAGGTACTCTCCCGTTCATACTCCCCGGACATGGAACATCTCTCCATTCTATGTCGCCCTTTCCACCTTCCCCGTGAGTTTACTGCGGTTATCATGACTGCAGTATACATCCCTCCACAAGCAAACATTGTCAGGGCCCTGGCGGAATTGGCGGAGAATCTCAACAAGCACCAGATTAAACAGCCATGATTGTAGCTGGTGATTTCAACCAGGCAAATTTGAAGAAAGTGAGACAAAAAATGGACCGACCAATCAGAGGCCACGCTTCAGGACGCTCTCGAGGATGTCGACTGGAATATGTTTCAAGGAAGCACCAGTGAGGTCAGCGAGTTCGCGGACACCGTTGTGAGCTTCATTACAACACTGGCTGATAGTATTGTCCCCACTAAAAAGGTCCGGGTCTTCCCTAACCAGAAACCGTGGGTAGATAGTACTGTCAGAGCAGCTCTGAAATCCCGCACCACTGCCTACAACCTGGGCAGAGAGTCGGGAAACATGGAGGAGTACATGGCTACAGTCTATACTCTGCGCAAGGCTGTAAAACCTGCAAAACGGACATATGCTGATAAACTGGAGACACAAATGGCACAAAATGACACAAGAGGCTTATGGCGGGGACTGAGGACAATAACTGACTACAAAGTCAGCGCCCCCTCTATGGGGAGCGACGACGCCTCTCTCGCGGACAAAATCAACTCTTTCTACGCTCGGTTTGGTGTAGACAGTGGCGCCGCTAGCTCAACGGCTAGTGACGTCCCTGGCGCGCCGGCTGTTGTGGAGAGGGGGGGGGGGGCATCCGCGGGGGGGCGGGGACACTCTCATTGTCGGTACACAGTGTGAGAAGAGCATTTATGCAGGTGAACACCAGAAAAGCTGCTGGCCCAGATGGAATAACAGGACGCATACTTAAGTCCTGTGCCAACCAGCTAGCCCCTGTGTTCACCACCATATTTAATTAATCCCTGGCGGAGTCAGTGGTCCCTGCCTGCTTCAAGATGTCTACCATCATCCCTGTACCGAAGAAACCCTCCCCAACATGTCTCAATGACTACAGACCGGTGGCACTCACCTCTGTGGCCATGAAATGTTTCGAGAGGCTGGTCAAGGACCACATTTGTGCCTCCCTCCCCAGTGATATGGACCCTATGCAATTTGCATACAGGACAAACAGGTCCACTGACGATGCGGTCTCCCAAGTACTGCACAGCACCCTCTCTCACCTAGACCGCCAGAAGGGGGGCTATGTGAGACTGTTGTTCATTGACTACAGCTCAGCGTTCAACACCATAGTCCCCACCAGACTGGTGGACAAGCTGATCGAGCTGGGTCTCAGCTCCGCTCTGAGCGCCTGGGTACTGGACTTTCTGAGTGAAAGACCCCAGGCGGTCAGGGTGGGGGGTCAGACCTCCAACACCATCACCCTGAGCATCGGGTGCCCCCAGGGCTGTGTTCTGAGCCCCCTGCTGTACTCACTTTACACACACGACTGTGTGGCCAAGTTCAGCTCCAACTCCATAGTGAAGTTTGCGGACGACACAGTGGTGGTGGGGCTGATCTCGGACAACGACGAGAAAGCTTACCGGGAGGAGGTTGAGGTACTGGAAGGCTGGTGCCAGGACTACAGCCTGCTCCTGAACATTGGTAAAACCAAGGAGCTGATTGTGGATTTTAGGAGGAAACAGCAGGAGACACACACACCACTGAGGATAAACGGGGCTACCGTGGACAGGGTGAGCAGCTTTAAGTACCTGGGGGTCCACATCTCAGAGGATCTGACATGGTCAACACACATAGACACAGTCGTAAAAAAGGCGAAGCAGCGCCTCTACCACCTGAGACAGTTAAGGAAGTTCAGAGTATCTGGGAAGATACTCCAGTCCTTCTACTCCGGAGCTGTAGAGAGCATCTTGACTGGAAACATCACTGCCTGGTATGGCAACAGCACGGCACAGGACAAGAAGGCCCTACAGAGAGTGGTGCGCTCAGCCGAACGTACCACGGGTATTGCACTACCAACCCTAACAACAAGAGGTGCAAATCCAGAGCCTGCAGGATAATGAAAGACCCTCACCACCCTAACAACAGCCTGTTCCAGCTGCTGAGGTCAGGCAAACGCCTGCGAGCATCAGTAACGAGGACAGAGAGACTTAGGCTCAGCTTCTTCCCACAGGCCATCAGAGCCTTGAACACTGAACTCTCCACGCACAAGCACACATGAGCACACGCTCACACACTAGCAGTCACTTTAACATGAGCAGGCACACACTCATGCTGCACACGCTCACACTACGGACACTTTACAGAAGGAAAGATCACTTTAAGAATGTACAGATACCGATATGCCTACTTTGTTTACTTGTTATTGCACTATGTTGCTCTATTGGTTGGACTCTTACATTATATTATTACTTGTATTATGCACATCGTTGCAGGCGAGACCCCCCGCATTTCACTGTATACCTGTATGCCGTGACAAATAAAACTCTTGTATCTTGTATCTTGTATGTTCCCTTACACTATGTTCCCTCAGACCTATGTTGCCTTCTGCTGTTTGTCAGACAATCTTATGAGTCACTTTAGAACTGTGTTGAGGGAACAGTGATGTTCCCTCACGAGACTAACAGCTGTTACGACGATGACCCATAAACAACTCATCTGTGATGGAGACATTAGTGAAGGACATGTTCTGCTGACTGAGGACACTGGGTTCACGTGTCGGCTGTGTGTGTGTGTGCTGAGTGTGTGTGTGTGTGTGTGTGTGTGTGTGTGTGTGTGTGCTGAGTGTGTGTGTGTGTGTGTGTGTGTGCTGAGTGTGTGTGTGTGTTGAGTGTGTGTGTGTGTGTGTGTGTGTGTGTGTGTGTGTGCTGAGTGTGTGTGTGTGTGTGTGTGTGTGTGTGTGTGTGTGTGTGTTGAGTGTGTGTGTGTGTGTTGAGTGTGTGTGAGTGTGTGTAGAGACAGAAAGAGAGAAGTAGTGTGTCAGTGTCGTATTGTGTGTTTGTGTTGAGATGGAAGATGGAAAAGATGACTCCCGGATGACATCACTCACAAACCAAATGAATTCATACCGTTTACAGTGTTTGAGATACACAGTTCATGATAACTATAGAAATACATGAGAACTCTAGATATACATGAGAACATCAACTCAAAGTCATCATTGTATTTTTGGCGAAGTGCCCCTTTAAAAAAAGTGTTCTTTTGTGGCTGGGTGGCGCAGCGGACATTGCGCTCGTCACCAACGCAAGAGACACCGGTTTCGAATGCCGGCTGTCTGCGTTGCCTCCGGCTTGGGCCGGCCGTCATACTGACTCAATTGGCAGAGTCAGCGGGAGGGGAGTCGAAGGGTGGTAGTCTGGTCGTTGTGAACAGCGACTCCTACAGGTCGGTCAGGGCGCCTGCACAGCGAGGAAAGGAGATGGTGAGGGTAGTGTGAGCCTCCTACACGTTACAAATAATCCACAGTTGAGTCAGTATGTTCCTGCCCTCAGTATGTTCCTGCCCTCAGTATGTTCCTGCCCTCAGTATGTTCCTGCCCTCAGTATGTTCCTGCCCTCAGTATGTTCCTGCCCTCAGTATGTTCCTGCCCTCAGTATGTTCCTGCCCTCAGTATGTTCCTGCCCTCAGTATGGCTCTGCCCTCAGTATGTTCCTGCCCTCAGTATGTTCCTGCCCTCAGTATGTTCCTGCCCTCAGTATGTTCCTGCCCTCAGTATGTTCCTGCCCTCAGTATGTTCCTGCCCTCAGTATGTTCCTGCCCTCAGTATAAGGGCCTCTCAGCATGTTCCTGCCCTCAGTATGGCTCTGCCCTCAGTATGTTCCTGCCCTCAGTATGGCTCTGCCCTCAGTATGTTCCTGCCCTCAGTATGGCACTGCCCTCAGTATGTTCCTGCCCTCAGTATGTTCCTGCCCTCAGTATAAGGGCCTCTCAGCATGTTCCTGCCCTCAGGCTAATCTCTCCTGTGACAAAATGGCATCCAATGTAATAAAAAAAGTCAACCAACGAACTCGATTCTTGTACCGGATCTCCTCTCTGGTAAACAAGAATACCCTGAAGACTCTGGCAGGAGCACTCATTCAGGGGTACTACGACTATGCTTGCACCTCATGGTGCCAAAGCACCTCAAAGGCGCTAAAAACAAAATTACAAACATCTCAAAACAAACTGGTCAGACTACTGCTTGACCTTACTCCTAGAACCCACCTCACCCCTGCCCACTTTGACAACCTAGGATGGCTTAGAGTAGATGACAGAGTACAGCAACTTGCAATGGGCCTGGTCTACAAGATACACTACACGACCAAGGTACCCATGTACATGGCAAAATACTTCCCAAAGGTCAGTGAATACCACGATCACAACACCAGAGGGAGCTCCACAAATCATGTTAAACCCAGATTCGGCTCAAATAAGGGACTAAACACGTTTCGCAATTATGCCACATCAATGTGGAACGCCCTACCCAAAGCTGTAAAGGAATGTGGATCACTACCCACTTTCAAAACCTCTCTCAAGAG
>NC_140166.1:126824201-126879201 GCF_963971535.1 Notolepis coatsorum | reverse complement strand
GGCATTGTTCCAGGAGTGGGCTCCGTACAGCGAGGCACAGCAACGGGGGCACCAGAAACATCACGAGGAAGCGATGCAAGCCGCTCAGGCACGCCATGACGCGATTCTGAGTGAAACTCTGGAAACTGCGGAGAAATGGAGACAGGAAGCGCTTGATTCATTCCACCGCGCAGAGAACCACAGAGAGGAGAGGCAGATGAACAACATTAACGCCGGACGTTTTCTGGTCAAACTGAATAGCAAGGACGACATTGAGATATTTGTTGGCGTTTGAACGCACCGCTGAAAGAGAGAACTGGCGGGCAGAACAGTGGGTTAGTTTGTTGGCACCATTCTTATCCGGGGATTCCGGGCTAGCCCAGACGGCGTATCGTGACACCGCCCCGCTGGCGGATAAAACCTACGAGTTTCTGAAAAAAGAATTTCTGCGTCGTTCGGGAATTACATTTCTCACTCGACCCCAGCGGTATCATGATTGGGCATTTGACGGGAACTTGTCCCCCAGAGAACAACAACATGATTTGTTACGGCTAGTGAACAGCTGGCTATTAGCAGAGCCCCCGGAACATTTCACCAATCGAACGAATGGCAATGGACAGATATTTACATCTGACTCTCTGTGTTGTGCTGCAGGAGGGCGAGGCAGGGACGGGGCTCCGGTCATCACCTTCCCAGAGTTCTCAGGCTTCAACGACCTTCCTGAGGACGACTTCCTGAACGTGGTCACCTACCTGACCAGCATCCCCAGGTACACACACACACACACACACACACACACACACACACACACACACACACACACACACACACCTACCTGACCAGCATCCCCAGGTACACACACACACACACCTAGCTGACCAGCATCCCCAGGTACACACACACACGCACACACCGACCTGACCAACATCCCCAGGTACACACACACACACACCTAGCTGACCAGCATCCCCAGGTACACACACACACACACCTACCTGACCAGCATCCCCAGGTACACACACACACACACCTAGCTGACCAGCATCCCCAGGTACACACACACACACACCTACCTGACCAGCATCCCCAGGTACACACACACACACACCTAGCTGACCAGCATCCCCAGGTACACACACACACACACCTAGCTGACCAGCATCCCCAGGTACACACACACACACACACACACACACACACACACACACACACACACACACACACACACACACACACACACACACACACACACACACACACACGCATGCACACACACATGCACACACACACACACTTCCAGTTAATATAATAGAATATTGTGGTTCTGATGAAGATGCTTGTAATTCAACACTGTACAACAACACTGCTATTCAACACTGTCCCCCGGGAAGACCTCGTGAACGACCCTCACATTCAGGCACTGCACATAGATTTACCCTAATACATGACATTCAGTAGAAATGCATCAGTTTGGTCTCTTTTTGTGTCTGTTTTATGGAAGGAATTGAGGGAATGCTTGAAAGAGGTTGCAGTGTCAGGGAAGATGACACCACTGTGTGAAACACATGGAGAGTTGCTTTAAAAGTGATACTTGCTCTGTCTCCTCCCTGTCTCCTCTCTGTCTCTCTCTCTGTCTCCGTCTCTCTGTCTCCTCTCTGTCTCCTCTCTGTCTCCTCTCTGTCTCCTCCCTGTCTCCTCTCTGTCTCCTCCCTGTCTCCTCTCTGTCTCTCTGTCTCTCTCTCTGTCTCCGTCTCTCTGTCTCCTCTCTGTCTCCTCTCTGTCTCCTCTCTGTCTCCGTCTCTCTGTCTCCTCTCTGTCTCCTCTCTGTCTCCTCTCTGTCTCCTCCCTGTCTCCTCTCTGTCTCTCTGTCTCTCTGTCTCCTCTCTCTCTGTCTCCTCTCTCTCTCTCTGTCTCCTCTCTCTCACTGTCTCCTCTCTCTCTGTCTCCTCTCTCTCTCTCTGTCTCCTCTCTCTCACTGTCTCCTCTCTGTCTCTGTCTCTCTCTCTGTCTCCTCTCTCTCTCCTCTCTGTCTCCTCTCTCTCTCTGTCTCCTCTCTCTCTCCTCTCTGTTTCTGTCTCTCTGTCTCCTCTCTCTCTCTCTCTCTCTCTCTCTGTCTCCTCTCTCTCTCTGTCTCCTCTCTCTCTCCTCTCTGTCTCCTCTCTCTCTCTCTCCTCTCTGTCTCCTCTCTCTCTCTCCTCTCTGTCTCCTCTCTCTCTCCTCTCTGTCTCCTCTCTCTCTCTGTCTCCTCTCTGTCTCCTCTCTGTCTCCTCTCTCTCTCTCTCTCCTCTCTGTCTCCTCTCTCTCTGTCTCCTCTCTGTCTCTCTCCCCTCCCCCCTCTCTCTCCCCCCCTGTCTCTCTCCCCCACTCTCCCCCCTCTCTCTCCCCCCCATCTCTCTCCCCCCCCTCTCTCCCCCCCTCTCTCCCCCCATCTCTCTCCCCCCTCTCTCTCTCCCCCTCTCTCCCCCTCTCTCTCCCCCCTCTCTCCCCCCCATCTCTCCCCCCCTCTCTCTCCCCCCCTCTCTCCTCTCTCTCCCCCTCCCCCCCCCCCCTCGCCACTCTTCAGTCTGGAAGCTGCCAGTATCGGCTTCATCATCATCATCGACCGGCGGAAGGATAAATGGAGCTCAGTGAAGAACTCCCTCAGCAGGATAGCAGTGAGTACTACCACACAGTGTCACACAGGGTTAGTGGTTCCATTCCCTGTGTAGCTCAATGCGTAGAGCAAGGCACTCACACTGCAGGGTTAGGGGTTCCATTCCCTGTGTAGCTCAATGGGTAGAGCAAGGCACTCACACTGCCAGGGTTAGGGGTTCCATTCCCTGTGTAGCTCAATGGGTAGAGCAAGGCACTCACACTGCCAGAGTTAGGGGTTCCATTCCCTGTGTAGTTCAATGGGTAGAGCAAGGCACTAACACTGCCAGGGTTAGGGGTTCCATTCCACGTTACAACACTGCCCCCTAGTGGACACAATTAGGCCCTACACAACACCAGTACCCCTCTACCAGCTCCATGGGGGGACGTGACCATACAGATAGATGGACTTTACATATAAGGCACCAAGGCACTTTAAACAGACGTCTACACACCAAGGGCTTTCAGCAGGTTTAACCTTTGACCTGTACCCACTGGTTTAACCTTTGACCTGTCTCAATACAAACAGAATAATTTAAGCGAGATAAATAACATTAGAATAAAAACACAGAGATACAGGTCACAATACAGTCATGGACAAAAGGACTGAGCACACCTATTAGAAGAGCCAGGCATAGACAAACGACACACACACACACACACACACACACACACTCACACTCACACACACAGACACACACACACACACACACACACACACACACACTCACACACACAGACACACACACACACACACACACACACACACACACACACACACACACACACACACACACACACACACACACACACACACACACACACACACACACACACACACACACACACACAGTGTTGACAATTCTGGCTTTCAATGAGCCATTCCTTAACCCTGCACTTGAATGAGTGATATGATGTGGAGTGTGGACTCTTTGTTTGAGGTATTGAGTTCCATTGGTGGGATGCTCTAAGAAAAGACGGCCTGGCCAAATGCACTTTTTTTTAAAGCGATTAACCCTTTCACTGCCACACAACAGAAGGTTAACCCTTTCACTGCCACACGACAGAAGGTTAGCCCTTTACTATCACACAACCGACGGCGATGCTCCATCATTAGCATCATTAGCTCCGCGTCCGCCAGACCAGAGAGTGGGACTATTTTGTGTGCTGGAGTCAGTGTATAGCATTTAGCCTGTTAGGTGAGAAACCATCTCGTAGCCAAAGACGCCCTCTAGAGGCCATCTCATGAAAGTGATTATTTTAATGCAAAAAGATACGTCTTTCAGTTTTTAAAGAATAAATTACATAAATGTAGTTCCAAAGGAAAATAAAGACTTTGTCCACAATAGCCTTGTAAGTATTTGCCCTTGTGCCCCAAAAGAGGATATAGAGAGGATGTAATAGACACTAGGATTAACATGTCTACAGAAATATAGCCTACTCTTTGTGCAAAAAGCAAGTTTTAATAAATATAATTGCAGGTACTGTGTAAAAAGGCCTTCTCCCGAACTATACTCTTGGTTTATAATATCAAAGGCTTTACTGATCAACTAAATTAGCTACATCTGCATAGATGAACTACTGACTGATCTGGGTAAACAACATGTAACCAGATACTAACTGGATTAGCTTTCAGGTGATTATAGCACTGCATTCTTATTGAAATGCATGGGTAGCGAAATACTGACAGGACAAACCAGAAATACAAACTTGCTCAATAAATTATTTACAATAAAGAAAGCTGCTTCTTCGGTTAATGCCATGGCTATGCATCGATTACATTATTCGCTATAATTATACGTATTTCATACCACTGCATCAACTATCCCTTTAATGCATTGGACAATGATAATCTACTGTATTCTTTCCATGCTGTGCCTGCAAAAGGGTGGTAGGCTATGTATGTGAGATTCATAGATTCATAGATTCACAGATTCATAGATTCACAGATTCATAGATTCACAGATTTACACCCCAACCACGGACTGTTCCAGCTGACGCGGTCCCTGGACTACACTTGAGAACACTGCTGCTGATGATAAATAACTGTATTTACACACTGCTCAAATGTGCACATTGCTCATTGCACATCACACCACATACTTTTACTTTTGTTATTCAATTTCATAGTATAATATCTACATCCTGATCGGCAATGCACACTTTTTAGAACTGTATATAGTAACCTTTATTTTAGTCATCTTATTTTATTCTATGCTAAATGTATTGTATTGCACTGCACACTTTTTAGAACTGTATATAGTCATCTTGTTTTAGTCATCTTATTTTATTATTCCATGCTAAATTTATTGTATTTTATTATTGGTTTTAATATTTTATATATTTGGTTTATTATTGATGTTCATGTGCAATATTTTTACTTGTGTGTGTGTGTGTGTGTGTGTGTGTGTGTGTGTGTGTGTGTGTGTGTGTGTGTGTGTGTGTGTGTGGCCACTAGGGGGCCTTCCCAGGTCACCTGCAGCTGGTTCTGGTTCTGAGGCCATCCCGGTTCTTCCATCGCGCCGTCGCTGACATCGGTATCAAGCTTCACAGAGACGACTTTAAAATGAAGGTACCGGTAAGCAGCATGCGTCCATATTTAACTACTATATATATCATATATAATAACTACCAACCATATATATAATATATAATAACTACCAACTATATATATAATATATAATAACTACCAACTATATATATATAATATATAATAACTACCAACTGTATATATCATATATAATAACTACCAACCATATATATAATATATAATAACTACCAACTATATATATATAATATATAATAACTACCAACTATATATATAATATATAATAACTACCAACTATATATATATAATATTAGTTGAGCTTATAGGACTAGATAGTACAATCCCTTAGATAATCAGCACTTGGTAGTGAATGGGGTAGTGGTAAAAGCTTCACTGGGGTCTTCAGGTGGGCACCCTCCTTCATTGGTGTTTCGTTGACAGGCCCACGACACCTCCGAAGGGCTCAACGGCAACACCTGGCGTCCCAGGTGTGCCCCCCTCTGCTTTTACCCCTCAATGGTCATTTTGCAGCCCAGTTGGGGTCCTTTCTCTTAATCCATAGCCATCTGCTGCTTCGTTCGGCAGCCTCTGACAGTGATTTGACAGCTTGTCGGAACGCCTGTCCTCGCACTCCCATCCCCTTGAGAAGCTTGGTTGTGGACATGGCAACAAAACCTCTACACCCGACCTCAACCGGAAGCACCTGGGCACGCCAGCTGCGTTGTTCTGCCTCGGCTGCTATGTCGGTGTACTTCAGTCGTTTACGTTCATATGCTTCACCATCTGCAGCCTCCCATGGTACAGTTAGTTCCACAATGAACACCAACTTCTGAGAGGTTGACCACAAGACCAGGTCCGGCCTGAGGTTAGTTGTACTGATTTCAGGTGGAAAGATGAGTTTCTGGTCTAAGTCAACCTGCATGCTCCAGTCCCGGGCAGTGTCCAGGAGGGTTGCCTCCACTCTCCAGTCCCGGGCAGTGTCCAGGAGGGTTGCCTCCACTCTCCAGTCCCGGGCAGTGTCCAGGAGGGTTGCCTCCACTCTCCAGTCCCGGGCAGTGTCCAGGAGGGTTGCCTCCACTCTCCAGTCCCGGGCAGTGTCCAGGAGGGTTGCCTCCACTCTCCAGTCCCGGGCAGTGTCCAGGAGGGTTGCCTCCACTCTCCAGTCCCGGGCAGTGTCCAGGAGGGTTGCTTCTACTCTTGCAGATGGCTTTGCTGGGAGCCGTCCTGCTCTTACAAAGGAGGTGGTGTTTGAGTGTCTAGGCATTGGGCGAGGGAGGGCATTGTTGGTAGTTCTCCTTCCTTCCAGGGTGATCGCCAGTTGTCTTAGGACCTGGTTGTGTCTCCAGGTGTGGCGCCCCTTGGGACAAACTGGTTTTGCAGCCGGTGAGGATGTGCCTCAGTGTTGCGGGGGTTTGGCAAAGCGCACAAGAAGGATCTTGTCCAAACCACTGGTTTAGGTTCTTGGGCGTGGGGAGAACATCATAGGTGGCTCTGATGATGAAGCTGATTTGGCTTCCTTCCATTTCCCAAAGATCCTTCCATGTGAGCGTACGATGCTCCAGGTTTTCCCAGCTAGTCCACTGGCCCTGTTTGGACTGTGAGACTGCCTTTGCGCATCCGTCTGCCTCCTCTTGTTGCCGAACCCGAGCCATCACCAGCTTTCTCCTCTGGGTTGATGTTGCCTTGTGCCATGTGGGTCGACTTGTCCCAAGTCCAAACCCACCTCTTCCATGCTGCACCTGTCCTACAATGTCTCCATGCCTGAGAGCAGATTTTGCTTGCTGTACGGCCTGTACGGAAATGGGATCCATTTCCTCCCAGTTGCCAGTCTGGGAGCAGCCACTCGGATCACTTCATCTTGAGACTCGGTCAGGGTCATGTTCAGCCTCACTTTGGTGCATTTAAACTCCTCTATGAGGCTAGAGACAGGCAATTCCAGGGCCCCGTGTCCATACAAGCCGATGTTGCTGAGGCAACGCGGGAGGCCAAGCCACTTCTTGATGTATGAACTGACTGTCCTCTCCAGCTTCTCGACTTTGGTCATGGGGATCTCGTAGACCGTTAGAGGCCACATCAGGCGGGGGAGCGATCCAAACTGCAGGCACCACAGTTTAAACTTTCCAGGGAGCAAGGTCTTGTCTATGGGGCCCTTTTCATTCTTGCATGAGGAAGGATAATAATGATAATCTAGCGTTGATTTCAGGATGATTAGATAATCAGGTGAAAAATGACAATGTGTTTAGTGGATTCCACAAAAAACGCTATTATCGCATATTTTCCTGGGATTACTAAGAATCACCAAAAACTATACTCATATTCAAAACGGTATAAAACGGAAATGTACGGATGAAAAAACAATCTGTTTCGTGCATGTTGACTGGAAGCAACTCACTGACAATTGACGGTGTTATTAGACCCATAGCTATAATATAAGATATATTTTAAGCACTCGCAAGTGAACAAAGCGCCCCATTGACTTACAGCCCTGGCGTTCTATACAGAAGGTAAACAGCGACCCCTGGCCGTGAATGTGTTAAAGGGATATTACATAAAGTGGTATGAAATACTTGCCAGTCGTGTACAGTAGACGATGCCATCAGCTGCATATTTCCTTCTCATAGACAAGTCTCTCCCAAAAGTATTTCAGTGTGGAGTTTGGCAGATTTTCATGCTTCCTTATGTTACTGTATCTCTGTTGTGTTCTTCATGCTTCCTTATGTTATCTCTGTTGTGTTCTCACGTTATCACTGTCGTGTTCTCACGTTATCACTGTTGTGTTCTCATGTTTGTTGCAGATTGTGATGCTGAACTCGTTGTCAGACCTACACAGTTATGTCGATAAAGGCCAGCTGACCTGTGAGCTGGGCGGTAATCTGGAGTACTGTCACAGTCAATGGATTCACCACAGAACTGTGAGTAGACTGCCACCTTGTGTCTGTGTGTGTGTTTGCGTGTTGTGACACACTCGGGGGGGTGTTATGAGCTGTCACCAGATTGGAATTAACAAAACACACACGGCACAAAGTAGAAGCACGTTTAACAGCAATTGTAGGCCTTTTGCTGTTTAGGGGGAAACGAGAGGTTAGTGTGATCGTCAGCCAGTCTGTAATAATAGAGGATGGTCTTGGTCCGTTAGCGGGGGTTCGGTCCACAGAGAGTGGTTCTCATACGGGCGGGGGCTGATCCAGGAGAAGAGACGTCAGAAAGCAGGGGTCGATATTATCGGGGGTTAAAGCACACAGCAGGGTCCTCCTTCTGAAAGCAGATAAACACAGCGTGGGGTCACACAGACAACAATCTTCCTCCTCCTCTTCTCTCACTCACGTCCTCTCTTTTTACCGTACAGGTTTCGCCTCATCAGCTACTCCAATGATTCTGTATCTCTGTTTCCATTTTCTATGCTGCTTGATTGACAGGTGATTGCGCTCACCTGTCTCGGGGGCGTGTCTGGCGCAGGTGCACTCCGCTCTGCCTGGCGTCTCCTTGGATCTCCTAATATGGGCATATGCCCCAGTACCTTGGCCGACACATAGCGGCCGTCTATTACCACGCCAGCCGCTCTGCCACAGTGTGTTTGTGTGTGTGTGTGTGCTGTGGGTGCCGACTCCCACAAATGATGGCAAAAAATTATCTTGGTATTATTTTATTTGCCCGCCTCCCACGGTGCAGAGGTGACATTAGTTTACAAAAAGTGACAATCGAAATACACTATCCAGTGGTTCCCAAAGTTGGGGTCGCGACCCAAAGGTGGGCCGCGAGCAGCCACGGGAGGGCCGCGAGATGATTAAAAAAAAATAAAAAATCCAAAAAAAACATTTTATTTTTATTTTTTCATGCCACTGAACGTAGAAGCAGGCCAGGACGCGTGAATATTAAAGGCAACCAACTTGTGTTCAGCTTTTCGTTCAGCGTTTCTCTGATTGGCCACACGGCCAATCAATCAATCCACTAGCACACGCCCTCGCGCAAAGAGAGACGCGGCAAAAGCGCTGGTCGAACCAGCGGTGTTCTGTTGTGTGACTGTACTCTACAGCGGTGTTCTGTTGTGTGACTGTACTAAACACTTCCACCACATGACCGACATTTGACATACAGTACACCTCCTATCTATGTTGGGATTATGTTTGGTCATGACAAAACAATAAAAATCGCTACTGTTAGTAAGCTGCCACCACCCACTTCGATGACAGAGCTCTCATATTTGCGAATGCATAAACTATATCTTAAATTATGGCTATGTGTCTAATATGGCTGTCGCGAAGTCATTGATAAGCGACAGCCATATTAGACACATAGCCACAATTTAAGATATAGTTTATGCATTCGCAAAATATGAGAGCTCTGTCATTGAAGGGCTTCGTTCTACAACGGAGCACGGTCACTGCTGCTGGAGCTGGACCGATTAGAGCCGGCGGCGGTGCACGGAAGCCGGGGACTAACCACCGCATCGCCCCGCTGACGTTAAAAACGCGAAATAACGTTACTGATGTACAGTGACACCCAGAGTTTCTAGTTACAGTAGTGACGCGTGAATCGAGATAGTCCTAACACTAGTCTGTAACAGTGTTTATTATTAAGAGTCAGATAGTCCTAACAGTGTTTATAGTCCTAACACAGTGTTTATTAGTAATAGTCAGATAGTCAGTGTTTATTATTTCATAACTGTATGGGCTTTGTTTATACATGTACAGTGACGAGTGAATCTAACTTTGGTTGTTAAAAACGCGAAACATAATAATCAGTCAGCAGCGCTCCACTGCTACCGCAGCCCAACACAAGTGCGTTGGAACAGCAGCCCAACACTACACAAGTTGGTTGCCCGCGCTGCCGCGCTGCCGCACTTGCTCTTTGGATTTCATTTGGGACGTGGGACGTCTGCGCTTGCCTGCGCGTGGGGGCGGGGGGGGCGCGGCCAATCAGAGAAAAGCCGAACACAAGTTGGTTGCCTTTAATATTCACGCGGCCAGGACAGTGTTTCTAGTTGTATTCTAAAATTCTATTCTATTGTATTCTAAAATGTGACTATATGGTTTTATATTAACTTAATAAATAAACAAAAACGAAAAATCTACTTATTTCAACGAACATTTCAAACTAAATAACAGATTATGCACATAAAACGCTGAAAACAACCGAAGCAACAATAGTATTTTAATGAGGCTATTATTATTATTATTATTATTATTATTATTATTATTATTATTATTATTATTATTATTATTATTATTATTATTATTATTATTATTATTATTATTATTATTATTATTATTATTATTATTATTATTATTATTATTATTATTATTATTATTGTCATTATTATTTTGCAACAAGTTAGCCCTCTCATAAATAGCACATATAAATGAATAACTAACTTGAACTAACTTAATAGGATTGAAGTGATATTTGGCTTAAAAAATCGGTCGCCTGGCAAAAAAAAAAGAAGAAAAAGCCAGACGATGTGCATTGGGCCGCGGCTCTCTGACGCCTTATTTTCTGGGTCCCGGCCTGAAAAGTTTGGGAACCCTGACTATACTACCTAGAATATCAAATGAATTCCACAATAACTTCATTTGATAAACAGACAAACAAAACTCTTCCCTAAGTTACCTTCACTGTAACAGAGCAGGGAAGAACCCACTTCCTTGGGCACGCAGCCCTCATGGACACCTGGACTCCTCCCCCTCCACAGGTGCCACGCATAATTAATTAAGACTAAACACGTGCTACACATCAATTAATTAGCCGTTTCCGACACACATTATACCAAACAACACCAATAATCCCACAACAACCCAATAAATAAATAAATAAATACATAAATATAACCCAATAAATAAATGTATGTATGAATGTATATATGTATGTATGTATGATAAGATTAATAAAGATATGTCTGAAGGTATATGATAATATGAAATGAATGATGGGGGGGGGGGGGGGGGGGGGGTTGCAGTTCTCAGTCGAGTCTGATCCAGTCTCCACTCTGATCTCAGTCTAATGATGAATGTTTGGTGTGTGTGTGTGTGTGTGTGTGTGTGTGTGTGTGTGTGTGTGTGTGTGTGTGTGTGTGTGTGTGTGTGTGTGTGTGTGTGTGTGTGGCACGCTGCTCAGAGTCAGTGACGGAGACGCATTTTCAGGAAACAGGAAAGAAAAGGTCTAAGGCCCAACATTTGAGAACCACTGAAGATAAATCCAGTTTACAGACTCGTTGTCTGCAGCCATTACTTCATGATGAGAACGATGTAGGCGTCGATCTCACAATCCAAATGTCCTTTTCACTTCAACAACAGACAATCACTTAATCACAATAATATTTGTAATCCCATTACTGTTATTATTTTTCTTTTTCTTTACTATAACCGATGAGAGAAACACCTGATTAAAGTACGTCCCCGTCTCCAGGCCATAGAGAACTTTGCCGTGACGGTGAAAACCACGGCTCAGATGCTGCAGACGTTTGGAACGGACCTGGCAGAGACAGAGCTTCCTAACGACGTGCAGAGTACTAAAGACCTGCTGAGCACACACACTGAGAAGCACCGCACACTGAAGGTACACACACACACACACACACATACACACACACACACACTGACAAGCACCGCACACTGAAGGTACACACACAGACACACACACACACTGAAGGTACACACACACACACACACACACACACACTGAGAAGCACCGCACACTGAAGGTACACACACACACACACACACACACACACACTGACAAGCACCGCACACTGAAGGTACACACACACACACACACACACACACACACACACACACACACACACTGACAAGCACCGCACACTGAAGGTACACACACACACACACACGGACAAGCACCGCACACTGAAGGTACACACACACACACACACACACACACACACACCGACAAGCACCGCACACTGAAGGTACACACACACACACCGACAAGCACCGCACACTGAAGGTACACACACACACACCGACAAGCACCGCACACTGAAGGTACACACACACACACACACACACACACACACACACACACACACACACACACACACACACACACACACACACACACACACACACACACACTGACAAGCACCGCACACTGAAGGTACACACACACACTGACAAGCACCGCACACTGAAGGTACACACACACACTGACAAGCACAGCACACTGAAGGTACACACACACACTGACAAGCACCGCACACTGAAGGTACACACACACAAACAAGCACCACACACTAAAGGTACACACACACTGACAAGCACCACACACTAAAGGTACACACACACACACACTGACAAGCACCGCACACTAAAGGTACACACACACACACACACTGACAAGCACCACACACTAAAGGTACACACACTGACCAACACCACAGGCTGACATGTCCTCTGCCCCCCCCCCACCCCCCCCCCCCCCCCCCCCGCAGGACGAGCTGAAGCTGGCCATGAAGCAAGGCACCACTCTGCTGGGCTGCATCAGGGAGCAGGCGGCGCGCTCAGACAGCCACCGGCTGAACCCTGACGGGATGGACAACCAGACCACCGTGGAGAGGTGAGGAACATCTGACTGGTGTCTCTCATGCTGCTGCTAGTGGAGAGGTGAGGAACTTCTGACTGGTGTCTCTCATGCTGCTGCTGCTAGTGGAGAGATGAGGAACATCTGACTGGTGTCTCTCATGCTGCCTCTAGTGGAGAGGTGAGGAACATCTGACTGGTGTCTCTCATGCTGCTGCTGCTAGTGGAGAGGTGAGGAACATCTGACTGGTGTCTCTCACGCTGCTGCTAGTGGAGAGGTGAGGAACTTCTGACTGGTGTCTCTCATGCTGCTGCTGCTAGTGGAGAGATGAGGAACATCTGACTGGTGTCTCTCATGCTGCTGCTAGTGGAGAGAGGTGAGGAACATCTGACTGGTGTCTCTCATGCTGCTGCTGCTAGTGGAGAGGTGAGGAACATCTGACTGGTGTCTCTCATGCTGCTGCTGGTGGAGAGGTGAGGAACATCTGACTGGTGTCTCTCATGCTGCTGCTGCTAGTGGAGAGGTGAGGAACATCTGACTGGTGTCTCTCATGCTGCTGCTGCTAGTGGAGAGGTGAGGAACATCTGACTGGTGTCTCTCATGCTGCCTCTAGTGGAGAGGTGAGGAACATCTGACTGGTGTCTCTCATGCTGCTGCTAGTGGAGAGGTGAGGAACATCTGACTGGTGTCTCTCATGCTGCTGGTGGAGAGGTGAGGAACATCTGACTGGTGTCTCTCATGCTGCTGCTGCTAGTGGAGAGGTGAGGAACATCTGACTGGTGTCTCTCATGCTGCTAGTGGAGAGGTGAGGAACATCTGACTGGTGTCTCTCATGCTGCTGCTAGTGGAGAGGTGAGGAACATCTGACTGGTGTCTCTCATGCTGCTGCTAGTGGAGAGGTGAGGAACATCTGACTGGTGTCTCTCATGCTGCTGCTGCTAGTGGAGAGGTGAGGAACATCTGACTGGTGTCTCTCATGCTGCTGCTAGTGGAGAGGTGAGGAACATCTGACTGGTGTCTCTCATGCTGCTGCTAGTGGAGAGGTGAGGAACATCTGACTGGTGTCTCTCATGCTGCTGCTAGTGGAGAGGTGAGGAACATCTGACTGGTGTCTCTCATGCTGCTAGTGGAGAGGTGAGGAACATCTGACTGGTGTCTCTCATGCTGCTGCTAGTGGAGAGGTGAGGAACATCTGACTGGTGTCTCTCATGCTGCTAGTGGAGAGGTGAGGAACATCTGACTGGTGTCTCTCATGCTGCTGCTAGTGGAGAGGTGAGGAACATCTGACTGGTGTCTCTCATGCTGCTGCTGCTAGTGGAGAGGTGAGGAACATCTGACTGGTGTCTCTCATGCTGCTGCTGCTAGTGGAGAGGTGAGGAACATCTGACTGGTGTCTCTCATGCTGCTGCTGGTGGAGAGGTGAGGAACATCTGACTGGTGTCTCTCATGCTGCTGCTGCTAGTGGAGAGGTGAGGAACATCTGACTGGTGTCTCTCATGCTGCTGCTGCTAGTGGAGAGGTGAGGAACATCTGACTGGTGTCTCTCACGCTGCTGCTAGTGGAGAGGTGAGGAACATCTGACTGGTGTCTCTCATGCTGCTGCTGCTAGTGGAGAGGTGAGGAACATCTGACTGGTGTCTCTCATGCTGCCTCTAGTGGAGAGGTGAGGAACATCTGACTGGTGTCTCTCATGCTGCTGCTAGTGGAGAGGTGAGGAACATCTGACTGGTGTCTCTCATGCTGCTGCTAGTGGAGAGGTGAGGAACATCTGACTGGTGTCTCTCATGCTGCTGCTGCTAGTGGAGAGGTGAGGAACATCTGACTGGTGTCTCTCATGCTGCTGCTAGTGGAGAGGTGAGGAACATCTGACTGGTGTCTCTCATGCTGCTGCTAGTGGAGAGGTGAGGAACATCTGACTGGTGTCTCTCATGCTGCTGCTAGTGGAGAGGTGAGGAACATCTGACTGGTGTCTCTCATGCTGCTGCTGCTAGTGGAGAGGTGAGGAACATCTGACTGGTGTCTCTCATGCTGCTGCTAGTGGAGAGGTGAGGAACATCTGACTGGTGTCTCTCACGCTGCTGCTAGTGGAGAGGTGAGGAACATCTGACTGGTGTCTCTCATGCTGCTGCTGCTAGTGGAGAGGTGAGGAACATCTGACTGGTGTCTCTCATGCTGCCTCTAGTGGAGAGGTGAGGAACATCTGACTGGTGTCTCTCACGCTGCCAGTGTGGAGGGTCAGTCTGCTCAGAGCGGTCGGCCCGCTCAACCCTCCGTCTTGACAACAAGCGTAACGAGACCAGACCCCTATCTCTTTGAACGGGGAGTTGTCTGTATCCAAGAAGCTGTCATATCACTGTTTTCTTTTCATAATTGAAGACGCTGGTGAATGACTGCCACTTTCTGCTTAGACCGACACATGCAGTGTGATTCCTGAGAGTTTTTTTATTCATTTAAAACTCACATTTCACCTTAAAATGCAGTAACTTATTATTTTACTCAACACTCAACATCACATTTAATGATTGTTTCTGAATATGTTTGTTTTGTAGTAAGGAGTTAAAGGGGAACTATCTTATAAATGGCCTTTTTCAGTGTTTAGCATTGTTTCCTAGCTATGTGGACTTATATTAATATGATCTATGTCTCTAATTCTCATATTGGCGCATTCTTCCAATTCTCCTCTCACAATATTCACCCTCACTGAACTGAGTCATCTGAAAATGTGATGATTTGTGATGTCAGAGAGACACCGCTGCATGATAATCATCATGTCCCGCAGTGGTTTACCATTGTGGTTGGAGCCCAGGCTCAAAACGGCTTAAGATCTTGAGGTAGAAAAATGCTGTTTTTGAAGACTTGATTAGAAATACAAAACAATGAATTAAAAAAAATATATAATTACAGGTGTTCCATAAACTCACAGGAATTGTGTAAAAGTGCCCAAATAGTGAAAGAAATAGTAAAATAGTTCCCCTTTAAGTTAATGACCACAGTGATCCTCCTCTGGTATCCAGTATGGTCCTCCTGGGGTCTCTATCATATCACTGCTACAATGTCCTTGAATCACAGTGCATATATTTGACTCAACCTGCAATGAGTCTCCTGGCCATCTTAGTTTTCGTTTTTGAGGACTGCATACTTTTTTTGCAAACCAAAACAACATACTTTATACTTATAGAACATGAGCCTGGTCTCTTTTGAAAGATGACATTCTGAAGTTTCTGATTCCAGAAGAATAATTCACTTTTAGTGCTAATGAAATAGAGTAACATAGGTCTGAACTTGAGTTGTAGAAAAACGTGTTACTCAAGTTTTTCTGTTACTCAGGTTTTTCTGTAGTAGTTAGTAGTCCAGAGGTAGTATTTCCCCAGAAGGTGATATGGCTTAAAAAACACAGAGATCCATAGCCTGAAGTCTTATGTAGTACATGTCCAAATTTAAATCAATTTTAAAGATCCATTCAGAAATGAGTGATTATGAGTGATTTTGGTAAACTGTGTACATAAGAAAAACTCAGTTTTCTCATAGACTTCAATTCATTCAGCTGTTTTTCTCTTCCTGTTTTCGCTCGTTAGTTTTTCACCAGATCCCTGATTCATACATCCCCAGGTGGGGTATCATTCGAAAGCCACACACTTGGCTACAACCCTCTACAATCGTTTTCGAGATTGACGGAACTACTGCAGCCTGAGTCGGGAGTGGTATCTTGCGCAATACCGTGTACTTTGCACAAGCCTCAAATACCGGCATGTAACTCGAGAACCACTGAACGGATTTTGTCGGATTTTGTCGCTATCGACAGGCAACAAATAAGCCTTCAATTCGATATATATATTGTAATACAAAATATGCACACCGAGCCACTAGGGGTCGCCAAAGTGCCGGTGGGAAAATCGTCCTAAAAACGTCCCATATATGGGACGGCACATGCTAAGAGGATAAGAGTGCATCTAACACCAGCTCAGTGTATATTTGAGCCCAATGTGCTCTGGTTGTTTTGCATCATGGGCCTCAGCCAAGTGTGTTCAATGGAGAGCGATTTCCCGCCTCTCAGAGTTCAGAGTGCGGTTCAATGAATTAACCCTCAAACTCACGGCCCGCGGGCCAATTGCGGCCCGCTGGATGATATTTTGCGGCCCCCTACTTGACATCAAAGTTTAGTGTTAGTGCGGCCCGCGCCAACTTGTTGCAGAGTCGTTGTGCGAGTTGGATGTTTTATTTATTTTATCACTTGTAGGCTACCATAGCGCATTAGCGCAGGCTCATGACAGCAACGTTATGTTAGTGACTTGGTTGAAACGTGATTCCGGAGTGATACCAAGTTGAAGGAAAATATATCCAGTGCGTATGGCAGGCATTCTCGAAATTCTCCGCTGTCTCCTCTGCAAGCGGTGCTCTGCCTGTCTGTGTCTGTCTGTCTACTCTGGTCCAATCACATTCAGCATCCCGTCAGCGTTTCTCCCCCCCCCCACCCACAGTCTGCGAATCAGAGCAGAGTAGGGCGGGTCTTCACGGAATGAGTGTTGTCTCTTTCAGCGGGGCCGAGTCAGAGCGAGAGTTGACAGCGCATCTACAGGTAGTCTAATCTGCGTGTACTGTAGCCAGTGGCGTCGCGTGGGTAAAGTAACAGGGGATGCCAAAAAAAAAGTTATAAAATAAATAAATAAATGTTATTCATATATATATTTTTTATACTTAAGCCAAGCAGTCACCATGTACAGTATGGCTCGGCGGCCACTGCCAGTCAAACCAAGCAGTCACCATGTACAGTATGGCTCTGCAGCCAGTCAAACCAAGCAGTCACCATGTACAGTATGGCTCGGCGGCCACTGCCAGTCAAACCAAGCAGTCACCATGTACAGTATGGCTCGGCGGCCACTGCCAGTCAAACCAAGCAGTCACCATGTACAGTATGGCTCTGCAGCCAGTCAAACCAAGCAGTCACCATGTACAGTATGGCTCTGCAGCCAGTCAAACCAAGCAGTCACCATGTACAGTATGGCTCGGCGGCCACTGCCAGTCAAACCAAGCAGTCACCATGTACAGTATGGCTCGGCGGCGTTACTACTATGAACAAAACAAAGCCAAGAGAACAGTTTTGACTCTTCAAATAAAGTGACTATATTTATTTTTCCAAATAAATATAATTTGAGTCAATCACAAAATTCACAATCCGTCAATGTCATTAACAATGTGTTTCCCTGAACAATGAGTGAACTAAAAACCAACAGGTATTGTGCTTAGGAGAGGTGACTGTTGTGGTCTTGGTCTATGAAACAACTATTACTTGGCATTTATAAGACAGCACGCCTCAAAAAGAATTAAATAAACCAAACAAACATCACAGGTACATATGTCCAAATTAACCTGGCTACTATGGAGGAATAAGTGACTGCGTATTCGAGCCCCTGGCCCCAAATGTACAGTCTCCTCACCACCGGATGTATATTTCTCTCCCACCCACCCACCCCCTCCTAATGTACAGTCCCCTCCCCATCATATGTACTCTGTCAGGATCTATGAGTAATAGTACTGTATATTTGGATACCGCATATGTCACAAATGTATCAGTACTAAATACCTATATGTCCCCCTATGCCATAAATGTCATGTATATTGTGTATGTCATAAATGTCAATATGAATTGAAAATGGGGGACCCTGATGTAAACAAGACAAACGTCTTTCTCTGGTCTGCATCCCCTTAACAATTTTGTGTATTGAGCCGTACTGTATTGTACCCATTCTGCAATCTGTTAAATAAAGTTTTCATTCATTCATTAATTTGCTGTCTCATTATAACACAAACAGCTCACGTTAGTCACCATGAACCATCATGACCAGCTTACGTTAGTTAGCATCCAAGCTAGCCTGATAACGTTAGTAACTTAGCATCCAAGCTAGAAACTGCTTCTTACCTGGCCAATAAACTGGTCCTCCTCGCTCCTCCTGGACAGATAGATTTGTTAAATCATAATATCCACAGTGGTGTGCTGTGCTGGTCCTCAGTAAATGTCCCGCCGGCGAAAAATAAGTGGCTAATAAAGTGCTAAATGTTTGATACACTAATAGAGGATTCGAACGTGCCTGCTCTGTTAATAACATTTTCAATCAATCAATCAATCAATCCCGCGAGCGGATGACGTTCAGACGTTGTCACGTGACTCATGTTAGATGCCAGTATGTGGATGCTAGAGTACTTTTCTGTCAGAGAGACCCGTGTTATCATGTGGAAAGTGCTTTATTAAGCTCGAATCCTATTGGCTAATAATTGGTTTTGGATGAATCACGTGGTGGAAGCTAGGGAAAGACACCCCCCTCCTCCCCTCCTGCCTGAGCTGCAGTGACTGACTGAGCACAGTGACTGCCAGCCTGCCTCAGTGAGTCTGACAGTGTAGAGAGAGTGAGACAATTCAAAAAAATTATTATAACACAGAGATGAAAAATTATGATTTTTGATTATGACTGTAAACAAATATATATATTATATTAATTTTTTATTTTTCATATTTCATATTCATATTTTAATGGGGAAGCCTGGCTTCCCTTGGCTTCCAGGAGGATTCGCCACTGACTGTAGCTAGTAACCTCATTCCCAGTTTTACAGTATCTCCGTGAGATAAATGTAGCTAGTAGCCTAGTTTCGCCAGCAGGCAGTTAGTAGAAAAATATGGCATGCTCATGCTGAATGGACTGAAAAATATGCGTTCATCCTCCTAGCACCAAACCAATGTGCCTAATATGCCAAGAAACCGTAGCTCTTGTGAAGAGTGGCAATTTGAAATGCCACTACGAAACAAAACAGTTATTTTGATGCAGCCTTTCCTCCAAATTCAGTGCTAAGAACCACAAAAATAAATGGAATGAAATCATCATATCAAGCTGCAAGCAGAATTATTGTTAAAGCTATGTCACAAATTCACAACGAGAAAAAGCAAATCCTCACTCAGTGACATGGGTGTTGGCTAAACACAAGAAGTCATTCTCTGATGCATACATAATAAAATAATGTATGACTGAAGTGATGGAGACCATGTTTGAAAGCAAACAAAAGCAATCCTCACATAGCACAGCAACCAGAATAACTGAAATACTGGGTGATGATTTGATTAAACAGCTTTGTGATAGAATAAAAAAAAAATGCACAGTGCATTTCCATAGCTGTGGATGAGTCCACTGACACCACTGAGAATGCTCAGTTGCTGGTGTTAGTGAGGTTTTAGTGAGTTTGTGAGAAGATTGGATCAGTTGTACTTTTTTTTTGAATACTTGGAACCCTTTTTTTGTGGAATATTTGATGTGGCCCAGCCTCACCCAGACTCTACCTCCAGCGGCCCCCAGGTAAATTGAGTTTGAGACCCCTGCTAGTGGCTGCTCTACATGTCAAAGACGAAAAGCTTATTTTTTTTTTTTTTTGGTCTTTTTCCCCCTCCATTTTCCTCCGATTTTTCTCCCATCCCAATGTTAGTCGTATGCCAATTCCCAGTCCCTTCCTGGTCGCTGCGCTTTACCCCCCACAGTCAGATCATTTGGGAGAGTGGAGGCTACCACGTGCTTCCTCCGACACACGTCCAGCCAATCACCGCTTCTTTTCACCTGGCAGCGCGGATTCTCATTGAGAGGGCGTAGCGTGTGGGAGGACCACACTATCCCCCTCACGTCCAATCCGCGCTTAGCAGGCGCCCCGACCGAACTGTAGGAGTCGCTGTTTACAACGACCCGGACCCACCCCGCCAGCTTCTCCCACCCTCTGATACAGCCAATTGTATCAGTGCAGACGGCCAGCCAGCTGGTGACAACCCCGGAGCTGTGAGCTGGATTCGAACAGGCGAACCAAGCTCACAGCTCCGGGGCTGGTGACGAACGCAATCTCCGCTCGACCACCTAACCGCCCCCCAAGACGAAAAGCTTCTTATTTATTCAGTGGCAGTTGTTCCCCACTGCTAGGCAAATATAACAATAGAAATTATTATTATTTCTTATTTCTCCCTCAATACATTTTGAAAATGTTTGTCAGAATCATGTGACTTTCTCCTTGAAAGTCAAAATAACATTGATGTCACGTGTTTATCTTCATCCCAGACTTTTATCAATTACATTCCAGCTGCCTTTCTTCCAGTCATTGATGTTGCTGTCTTGTGTGTGTGTGTGTGTGTGTGTGTGTGTGTGTGTGGATGTGTGTGTGTGTGTGTGTGTGTGTGTGTGTGTGTGTGTGTGTGTGTGTGTGTTGTGTGGATGTGTGTGTGTGTGTGTGTGTGTGTGTGTGTGTGTGTGTTGTGTGTGTGTGTGTGTGTGTGTGTGTGTGTGTGTGTGTGTGTGTCTGTGTGTCTGTGTGTGTGTGTGTGTGTGTGTGTGTGTGTGTGTGTCTGTGTGTGTGTGTGTGTGCGTGTGTCTGTGTCTGTGTGTGTGTGTGTGTGTGTGTGTGTGTGTGTGTGTGGTGTGTGTGTGTGTGTGTGTGTGTGTGTGCTCCAGGCTCATGGCTCAGCTGGAGGAGACAGACAACGCCTTTGAACAGTTCTGGTCTAAACACCATCTGAAGCTGGAACAGTGTCTCCAACTGCGACACTTTGAACATGACTATAGAGAGGTGTGTAGTTGTGTGTGTGTGTGTGTGTATGTGTGTGTGTTTATGTATGTCTCTCTCTCTCAATTTCAATTAAATTCAATTCAAATCGGCTTTATTGACACAGGAAACATACGTTTACATTGCCAAAGCCAAACTCTCTCTCTCTCTCTCTCTCTCTCTCTCTCTGCCTCTCGCTCTCTCTCCCCTCCTCTCTCTCCCTCGCTCTCTCTCCCCACCTCTCTCTCTCTCTCCCCGCCTCTCTCTCTCTCTCTCTCTCTCTCTCTCTCGCACTCTCTCTCCCCTTCTCTCTCTCCCCCCCTCTCTCTCTTTCCGCCTCTCTCTCTCTCTCTCTCTCTCTCTCTCTCTCTCTCTCTATCTCTCTTTACCTTTTTTTTTCTCTTGTTCAGGTGAAAGTGTCTCTGGACAGCTTGATGGACAGCCTGACCAGCCTATCAGACATTGGGGATTGTGTGACCCGTGTGGAGCTGCTGCTGAAGGAACTCAAGGCCTTGGAGGAGAAGGCTCAGGTTGTTAACCCCCCCCCCCCCCCACACACACACACACACAACACACACACAACACACACAGACACACACACAGACACACAATATCAGCCTATAAACTCAAAGTATAATTGCACACATCAGTTCTATCTATCTATCTATCTATCTAACCCTTGTTGTTTGTGTCTCCAGGTGTCTCTAGAAAAGGCCCTGCTCCACGCTCTAACCCTTGTTGTTTGTGTCTCCAGGTGGCTCTAGAAAAGGCCCTGCTCCACGCTCTAACCCTTGTTGTTTGTGTCTCCAGGTGTCTCTAGAAAAGGCCCCGCTCCACGCTCTAACCCTTGTTGTTTGTGTCTCCAGGTGTCTCTAGAAAAGGCCCTGCTCCACGCTCTAACCCTTGTTGTTTGTGTCTCCAGGTGTCTCTAGAAAAGGCCCCGCTCCACGCTCTAACCCTTGTTGTTGTTTGTGTCTCCAGGTGTCTCTAGAAAAGGCCCAGCTCCACGCTCTAACCCTTGTTGTTTGTGTCTCCAGGTGTCTCTAGAAAAGGCCCCGCTCCACGCTCTAACCCTTGTTGTTGTTTGTGTCTCCAGGTGGCTCTAGAAAAGGCCCCGCTCCACGCTCTAACCCTTGTTGTTTGTGTCTCCAGGTGGCTCTAGAAAAGGCCCCGCTCCACGCTCTAACCCTTGTTGTTTGTGTCTCCAGGTGGCTCTAGAAAAGGCCCCGCTCCACGCTCTAACCCTTGTTGTTGTTTGTGTCTCCAGGTGTCTCTAGAAAAGGCCCCGCTCCACGCTCTAACCCTTGTTGTTTGTGTCTCCAGGTGGCTCTAGAAAAGGCCCCGCTCCACGCTCTAACCCTTGTTGTTTGTGTCTCCAGGTGTCTCTAGAAAAGGCCCCGCTCCACGCTCTAACCCTTGTTGTTTGTGTCTCCAGGTGGCTCTAGAAAAGGCCCCGCTCCACGCTCTAACCCTTGTTGTTGTTTGTGTCTCCAGGTGTCTCTAGAAAAGGCCCCGCTCCACGCTCTAACCCTTGTTGTTTGTGTCTCCAGGTGTCTCTAGAAAAGGCCCTGCTCCACGCTCTAACCCTTGTTGTTTGTGTCTCCAGGTGTCTCTAGAAAAGGCCCAGCTCCACGCTCTAACCCTTGTTGTTTGTGTCTCCAGGTGGCTCTAGAAAAGGCCCAGCTCCACGCTCTAACCCTTGTTGTTTGTGTCTCCAGGTGGCTCTAGAAAAGGCCCCGCTCCACGCTCTAACCCTTGTTGTTTGTGTCTCCAGGTGTCTCTAGAAAAGGCCCCGCTCCACGCTCTAACCCTTGTTGTTTGTGTCTCCAGGTGTCTCTAGAAAAGGCCCAGCTCCACGCTCTAACCCTTGTTGTTTGTGTCTCCAGGTGGCTCTAGAAAAGGCCCCGCTCCACGCTCTAACCCTTGTTGTTTGTGTCTCCAGGTGGCTCTAGAAAAGGCCCAGCTCCACGCTCTAACTCTTGTTGTTTGTGTCTCCAGGTGTCTCTAGAAAAGGCCCAGCTCCACGCTCTAACCCTTGTTGTTTGTGTCTCCAGGTGGCTCTAGAAAAGGCCCTGCTCCACGCTCTAACCCTTGTTGTTTGTGTCTCCAGGTGTCTCTAGAAAAGGCCCCGCTCCACGCTCTAACTCTTGTTGTTTGTGTCTCCAGGTGGCTCTAGAAAAGGCCCAGCTCCACGCTCTGCACGGCGAGCAGCTGATCCAGAGTAACCACTACGCCGTGGACTCCATACGGCCCAAGTGCGTGGAGCTCCGGCACATCTGTGACGACTTCAGCAACGAGGCCAAGAAGAAGATGGAGGTCGTCTCCACGTCTCTGCAGATCCACCGGGGCATCGACCAGGTGACTATCATACAAAGGAATCTAGGATTAAGTCAATGAATGAACAAATGAAGATACAGATACAGGGTGATAAACAAGGATTTGGTATCTGTGAACCAGTCTGAGGACTGGTCACTACATCATGGTGAGTAACTAGCTGAAGGACATCGTGAGGATCGAACCTGTGACTTCTAAATTACAGGATGGTCTATCTAATCCTGCCTCCCTAAAATGGCCTGGTTGTATTTCTAGCCTTCTCCATTGAAACTTAGTGCACTACTAGCCCCAAGCTAATCGTCTTCAGTTAAAAACATATAAGAGTATCCCGTTAACCCCTCATAAAAACATATAAGAGTATCCCGTTAACCCCTCACACGTCTCGTGCAGGTGAACCAGTGGTGTGAGTCTGGCGTCTACCTGCTGGCCTCACAGGCCGTGGACAGGTGTCAGTCACAGGAAGGGGCGGAGTCAGCGCTGGCCGACATCGAGCACTTCCTGGAGACGGCTGAGGAGAATCAGCTGAGCAACCTGAGGAGCCTCCACACCCAGCATGAGCTGTCAGAGGACGTGACGGTATGACCTCTGATCCCTAACCCCTCATCACCTCTCCTTGTCTCCTGACCCCTCATCACCTCTCCTTGTCTCCTGACCCCTCACGACCTCTCCTTGTCTCCTAACCCCTCATCACCTCTCCTTGTCTCCTAACCCCTCATCACCTCTCCTTGTCTCCTAACCCCTCATCACCTCTCCTTGTCTCCTAACCCCTCATCACCTCTCCTTGTCTCCTGACCCCTCATCACCTCTCCTTGTCTCCTAACCCCTCATCACCTCTCCTTGTCTCCTAACCCCTCATCACCTCTCCTTGTCTCCTGACCCCTCATCACCTCTCCTTGTCTCCTGACCCCTCATCACCTCTCCTTGTCTCCTGACCCCTCATCACCTCTCCTTGTCTCCTAACCCCTCACGACCTCTCCTTGTCTCCTGACCCCTCGTGACCTCTCCTTGTCTCCTAACCCCTCATCACCTCTCCTTGTCTCCTGATCCCTCATCACCTCTCCTTGTCTCCTGACCCCTCATCACCTCTCCTTGTCTCCTGACCCCTCACGACCTCTCCTTGTCTCCTGACCCCTCACGACCTCTGACCCCAGGCCAGCGTGCAGAAGGCGTTGAGGAGGCTGCAGGACGTCCATGAGATGTTTGACAAGCGACAGGTCAGCCTGAAGAAGCTGTCGGCCAAACCTCCGCGGCCCGTCCAGCCCGTGGCCCCGCGGCCCGAGGCGTCTCCCAAGCGGCCCTCTCTGAAGACCCCCAGGACCGCCGGACCCCAGCAGCGTGAGTTACACTCTGTCATGTTAGTGTATACTCAGGCGTCGCCGTGGTTACGAAGGTTGCAGTGAGCTCTCGCAGGCCTCCCGGCAGGCAGGGCTGTAAAGTACTCGAGTAATTCTACTTTGTTACAATACTTAAACAGGTGCAGCTGATGGCAATGTACGATCCTGTAGTGAAAGACCACAAAAACCCTGCTTTACGCTGAACTAAATATACAATATAGACCACTGCACTCTCCGCGTTACATTGAAATCAGGGAGGAGATAGCGTGGGGAGCATATCAATGAATGTGGACGAGAGCCTCTGATGTAAGTGGTCGCAGCTACGGCTGTGGGGGGCGCTAGAGACATGATCCAATAGACTTTTATGCGCCTGAGTCTCCTGAACACGGCGCGACCAATTCCAAATGGATCAGAACTAAATCGGCCAAGCTAAAGTCCCTTTTTCAGCACCTACTCCCCATACGCATGCGCAGATTACCAACTTATTCTGAAGCCGCGCGGCGCGAATGAATGTTGAATGTTCCATCAGAAGGGTGGGGGGGGGCTTGTGGTGGTAGTGTGAGTGGCTATAGACCACTGCACTTAAATATAAACATTAGTCTACCTGGAGACTCAATGAGGTAATTGTAGATGTCGCCATAAGACGCGTCTGGCCATTTAGTGGGATCATTTTTCCATTATCCTGTTTGGCTGAAAGGACACTGGCCACCAAAGCTCCCCCCTCTGATGGAACATTCAACATTCATTCACGCGTTGTCTCGCGTCGTTCAGACTCTGTTGGCAATCTGCACATGCGTATGGGGAGTAGGTGCTGCAAAAGGGACTTGTACTTATTGCAGTGCGCCCATGCTTAAGACTGAAGTGTTGCGGTGGTCTATACTGTACTTGTTGCAGTGCGCCCATGCTTAAGACTGAAGTGTTGCAGTGGTCTATACTGTACTTATTGCAGTGTGCCCATGCTTAAGACTGAAGTGTTGCGGTGGTCTATACTGTACTTATTGCAGTGCGCCCATGCTTAAGACTGAAGTGTTGCGGTGGTCTATACTGTACTTGTTGCAGTGTGCCCATGCTTAAGACTGAAGTGTTGCGGTGGTCTATACTGTACTTATTGCAGTGTGCCCATGCTTAAGACTGAAGTGTTGGGTGGTCTATACTGTACTTATTGCAGTGTGCCCATGCTTAAGACTGAAGTGTTGGGTGGTCTATACTGTACTTATTGCAGTGTGCCCATGCTTAAGACTGAAGTGTTGGGTGGTCTATACTGTACTTATTGCAGTGCGCCCATGCTTAAGACTGAAGTGTTGCGGTGGTCTATACTGTACTTATTGCAGTGCGCCCATGCTTAAGACTGTTTCAGCGGCCGTGGTCGCACGCAAGGGGCACTTTTCAGAATCTCGCCTAGAGCTGCTGAAATGCTAGGGCCGGCCCTGTGTGTTGGTCTGTAGTACTGTAGCTCCCACGCGCATAATGTCAGCGACAGCAATATATAATAATATAATATGTAATAATTATGGTTTTAACAACAAATCTCTCATGAAAGAGCCTGATTCTCAGGCTAATGTACTATTTTATTAGGGTTGGGATCAATTCACTTTCAATTTCATTCACTTCAAAATATTATATATTTGATTTGATTTGATGTTTTTTATTTTCGTGTCTTACATACAGGTGTATGCCCTCTCCGTTTTTTTTACTTGAATTTAAAAAAAAATTGGAGGCCCCTCGTCACTAGAGGCCTTTTGGAGGCCCCTCGTCACTAGAGGCCTTTTGGAGGCCCCTCGTCACTAGAGGCCTTTTGGAGGCCCCTCGTCACTAGAGGCCTTTTGGAGGCCCCTCGTCACTAGAGGCCTTTTGGAGGCCCCTCATCACTAGAGGCCTTTTGGAGGCCCCTCGTCACTAGAGGCCTTTTGGAGGCCCCTCATCACTAGAGGCCTTTTGGAGGCCCCTCGTCACTAGAGGCCTTTTGGAGGCCCCTCATCACTAGAGGCCTTTTGGAGTCCCCTCGTCACTAGAGGCCTTTTGGAGGCCCCTCGTCACTAGAGGCCTTTTGGAGGCCCCTCGTCACTAGAGGCCTTTTGGAGGCCCCTCGTCACTAGAGGCCCCAAATTATTATAATTTTTTTACTTCTTTTTTTTTTTTTTTTTTATGCCCCTCGTCACTAGAGGCCCCAAATATTTGTTTATTTTTTTTTAACTTACATTTGAAATTTTTTTGGAGGCCCCTCGTCACTAGAGGCCCCACATTTAATTTTTTATTTTTTTCTTATTTTGGAGATCGATGTCATACTGTGACACTGAAATGAAAACATATTTCATCAACTAAAATATTTAGTCAACAAAAATATTTCATCAACTAAAATATACAGTACGTCACACCCTGCCGTCTGCAAGTGGCTAATCTTGAGTATTTTTTCTCCTCTTCATACGAGTTTGAGGTTTTCCGTTTGAGGTAAAAACAGCAATAAAAAGTCAAAACTTGCATCTCCACATCCCAGCCCAGACGCCTGAATACTTTTACCAATGCCAATCGTGTGACGCCTCTTTCTTTCACCGGTTAAGCTTAGGCACTCTTTCGAAGTTGGTTAAGGTTAGAGTTTGTCTTAGAGCAGGGCGATAGAACACCAGCCCTGATTCCATATTCTAACCTTAACCAACTTCGAAAGAGTTGCCTAAGAAACGTCAGTGGCCAATCAGATCGCAGAACGCGGAACTGGAAATCCGTTGGTAAAATAATAGATACAGCCCCGACACGAATAAGGCAGATTGGGATCATTATTCATGACAGACAGTAGAGACCCGCCGGTGCTGATAGCGGATATCATCGAGCTCCCCCTAGTGACTAGGGCCCTAGGGGGCGTTATTTCTAAACCTAGACGCATTTCTGGCAGACGCTCTCTGATTGGCACTGACTGACGCTCTCTGATTGGCCACTGACATGTTTGCCCAATCGCGTGACGAGCTGTGTCTTTGCCCATTTCCGCGTCGAACAGCCTGCAAACTACCTGGCGTTCTATCGCCATGCTCTAAGACGGTGGTTCCCAAACTGTGGTGCGCGCACCCCTTGTGGTGCGCGAGCGCCCTCTAGGTGGTGCGTGACATGAAAAGGCTAATGGTGGTAATTTTTATTTTTTTTTTACAATAAAATGTCATACAAATCTTAGTCAAACCTTTAGTATTATGGATATTAAACATGCTGGCAGAGTATTGTCGTGAACATTTTAATTAAATAAAGTAATTCCCTATCCATAGTCGCCGTGGGAAGAGATAAAATTAAAAATTAAATCTGTGCACGGAGACCAGCAACAATTTTTTCTAACAGAAACCCATTGGGGGGTGCGCGAGCTAGGTCGGGAGGTGACAGAAAAAAAGTTTGGGAACCGCTGCTCTAAGACAAACTCTAACCTTAACCAACTTCGAAAGAGTGCCTAAGCTTAACCAGTGTAGAAACAGGCGTCGGCCAATCAGAGAGCGTCTTGCCAGAAATGCGGCTAGGTTTAGAAATAACGCGACTAGGGGCCTCCACACTACACACTAGTAAAAAAAATAAAAGAGATACGAAAAAATATATATATAATCAGATCCTCATCCAGCGTTTACTTTCACAGCATCTATAGTGACTACTAGTATCATCTCATCTCTTCTCTATCTATTTTTATAAAAAAAATTGTATTGCAAATAAAAATATGATTGATTGTTTGATAATGAGGGGTGAGAGACGTTGAGTCTACGTGACACTGACGTCCAGGTCCAGGGGTCACTGTCAGGTCAGGTCAGGTGACCACTGACCGCGAGAATTGCACTTGCAAGTTGATCAAGTAGGCTAAGACTCGAGTAGTACTGTATGATCATATGACACTCAAAAAACATGGATAAAAAAGTTAAACGGTGGGAAAGCGGAGCTGCTAAGTTAAAATCTAAACAGGAAAGGGACAGAAAGAGCGCGTTACTTCGGCAAAGCATACCAACTATCTTTTTTCACCCCGTCAGGTGTTCCTTGAGAGTGGTTTTGAAAGTGGGTAGTGATTCACATTCCTTTACAGCTGTGGGTAGGGCGTTCCACATTGATTGCGAAACGTGTTTAGTCCCTTGTTTGAGCCGAATCTGGGTTTAACATGATTTGTGGAGCTCCCTCTGGTGTTGTGGTCGTGGTATTCACTGACCTTTGGGAAGTATTTTGACATGTACATGGGTACCTTAGTGGTGTAGTGTATCTTGTAGACGAGGCCCATTGCAAGTTGCTGTACTCTGTCGTCTACTCTAAGCCATCCTAGGTTGTCAAAGTGGGCAGGGGTGATCAAAGTCCTTTTAGCTTGGCCCTCAGAGCCCACCACTTCTAAATATTCTATATATTTTTTAAAGTGACATATAAAAACGCCACTGTGTGTGCGTGCACGTGTATGTGTGTGTGGGGGGGCCTCCACAAAAATCTGGCCCAGGGGCCTCTGAAGTCTTAATATGGGCTTACAAGACACATACAAAGAAAAGAAAATACAAGAAAATACAATAAAACGTAATATAACACAAGCTGTATGCAATGTATGTAAACAAAGAAACAAGAAGAATTCAAATACAATTATATAGGATATAGTGTGTTTTGTCTCAAGTGCCATGCTTTCTCCAAAAATCCTGCAAAACTGAAGATGGCCTCCACAAAAAAACAACTCAACATACAACTCTCAGACTGCCAAAACAAATCCGGATTTACAATTAGAATTTTCTCAAATAAAGCCCTCCTCAAATCGGTGTACAAAGGGCAATAAAAAACTAAATGATATTCATCCTCCACCACTCCCAGATCACATACAGTAGAACACACAACCGCTCCTCCTCAGGTTTACCTTGGAATCTACCCACTTCCAGAGCCAATGGCAGGGTAACAGATCTCAACTGGGCACACAGAGACCTTCGTCTTCTCTTTAAGTATATATATATATATATATCATAAATAAATTATTATGGTTTTACATGTAACAACAAATCTCTTGTGAAAGACCGTGATTCTCATTGGTGTCTTTATAGACCATAGACATAGACCATATTGATACCAAATGATTTTCAAATGTTTAGGAATATTCACACCTTGATCTGAATGACATGAAAGGGACTCTAAGCCTGGCTTGCGTGGGCGAGACAGAGAGAAAGGCAGAGAGATATTCAGAGAGAAAGAGAGAGAGATTCAGAGAGAGAGAGAGATTAAATATCCCGTCCACAGCACGCATGTTTGAACACTTTAACAATAACAATTTGTTTGGTTTGGTTTTTCCAACTAAAATATTCAATAAACTACTGAACATGTCTCAGCAGCATCTTTACACAGTTGCCCTCATTGAGAATTAAAGGATAATGAAGCCCCGCCCAAACCAAACAGTACCCTTCTTAGCTACACAATCTTGTTATAAAAGAGATTCACTGAAAAAAAGTATTGTTTTTTTGTTATATGTATCAACTTATAATATGAGTTTCATGTTAATAATAATAATAAATAATAATAATAATAATAATAATAATAATAATAATAATAATAATAATAATAATAATAATAATAATAATAATAATAATATATTACATTTTTAGGGGCGTTTTATATTTGTGGAACAAATATCAAGGTGCTACAGTAGAAGAACATAAAAACTTTAAGAGAGTAGAAAGTACATACAATAAGAAGGGCTAAAACTAGTAAAAGAACATACAATAAGGAGGGCTAAAACTAGTAAAAGAGTAAAAGAACATAAAATGTGTGGGGCTAGAACTAGCTAAAAGGCTAGCTATTAAAAACTCTCTTAGCCCTCTGCGCCCCAGTCCGAGCCTTCCTGAACTTGAACTTCATGGGTTTGTTATGAATTATTTGTTAGTGGGCATGTTCAAAGTACCTCATATATGAAGGCTTCAGCTCTCTACTGCCCTCTGCTGGCCGGCCTGAAGGCTTCAGCTCTCTACTGCCCTCTGCTGGCCGGCCTGAAGGCTTCAGCTCTCTGCTGCCCTCTGCTGGCCGGCCTGAAGGCTTCAGCTCTACTGCCCTCTGCTGGCCGGCCTGAAGGCTTCAGCTCTCTGCTGCCCTCTGCTGGCCGGCCTGAAGGCTTCAGCTCTACTGCCCTCTGCTGGCCGGCCTGAAGGCTTCAGCTCTCTGCTGCCCTCTGCTGGCCGGCCTGAAGGCTTCAGCTCTCTGCTGCCCTCTGCTGGCCGGCCTGAAGGCTTCAGCTCTACTGCCCTCTGCTGGCCGGCCTGAAGGCTTCAGCTCTCTGCTGCCCTCTGCTGGCCGGCCTGAAGGCTTCAGCTCTCTGCTGCCCTCTGCTGGCCGGCCTGAAGGCTTCAGCTCTACTGCCCTCTGCTGGCCGGCCTGAAGGCTTCAGCTCTCTGCTGCCCTCTGTTGGCCGGCCTGAAGGCTTCAGCTCTCTGCTGCCCTCTGCTGGCCGGCCTGAAGGCTTCAGCTCTCTGCGGCCCTCTGCTGGCCGGCCTGAAGGCTTCAGCTCTACTGCCCTCTGCTGGCCGGCCTGAAGGCTTCAGCTCTCTGCTGCTCTCTGCTGGCCGGCCTGAAGGCTTCAGCTCTACTGCCCTCTGCTGGCCGGCCTGAAGGCCTACCGCCGCCGGATGTTCCACCGCACTCAACCTCCGGCCTGGGCTGAGAAAAAAAATATATACAGTATATATAGAATATGAACCAGTAATCAATAAACGTTTACACTTTTCGTTACGCTTCATCAAGAACCCTGGAGCGTGTAGCGTAGCGGGACGAGCTTGTCTGTTTCGGGGGATATGATTACCGTCGCCTCTGGGATGTAAAAATTACTTACTGAAGCAAAACAGAATACATAAATCACTGCGAAAACATCTCACAAACACTAGAAACTAAATGAATACTATTATACTATACTATTATTTCATGTTAGATGTTCTCTCTCTCTCTGTTCCTCTCCCTCTCTGTCTCTCTCTCTGTCCCTCTCTCTCTCTATCTCTCTCTCTCTCTCTCTCCAGCTCTGGCTCGCAGGGCCTCTGATAACTCCAACCCTGGCAAGCAGCCCGCGGAGGTGGACCCCAACAAGAAGAAGAACATCCGCAAGGCCAAGGGAGGAATAAAGGTGAGGAGTCCTGACCTCCGTCCCAGAGCAGCTCAGGATACTGGAGGCAGAGACACAGCAGCGAGACCAGTGGGGTTCCAGGAGGGAGGTTCTGAACTAGAGACGTGGCTAGAAGATGTAAATTATTTTTTTACTAGTTTTTTTTTAATATAAATGTTTTATCCTCAAACTAAATCCTCAATTTGATTAATCTGATTGAATTTGTCTTTTTTCTTTTATTAAATCAACTTTCCAGCCCCAGACCCAGCCCAGGGAGAAGCCCCAGCCCAACTAAATCAATTAAATCAGCTTTCTAATGAATATAACTCATCAGTTTCTTTTAATATTATAATATTAGTGTAGCCTAATCTTTATCTGCAACTGTGAAGAAAAACCCCATTGGTAAACAGAATGAGAAAAAAAAAAAAAAAAAATATATATATATATATATATATATATATATATATATATATATATATATATATATATATATATATATATATATATATATATATATATATATATATATATATATATATATATTATTTTTTATTAAAAATAAAAAAATTCAAATGTTGATTTAGAATTAGAATGCTAACGTAACGAACGAAGGTTCGAACGTTTGGGCTCAGTCCTACTGCAAAGTCAGACTAGAGTGATATATCTGTTAGTGCTGAAGTGATGAAGGGTCCCATGAGGAGAACTGGATCCCTGGAACACCGTCTGAAGCGAGGCGTGATCTGTTCGGCTGCACTGCCTTTCCTCCACATTTACAACACAGAGAAGCATCTTCTGAGGGTAATGTGGGTCAACATGGTTTCTAAAGGTTTGGAACATTAGTAACACATTTTTCTAGAGGTCATTTGTCCCTAAAACTACATACAGTAGCCTACTGGAGCTTTGAACCAGAGGAGAAAGGACTGACACACCTAACCCTGACTGCAGCCAATCAGTCTAGACTACACTGCAGCCAATCAGTCTACACTACACTACAGCCAATCAGTCTACACTACACTGCAGCCAATCAGTCTACACTACACTGCAGCCAATCAGTCTACACACTACACTGCAGCCAATCAGTCTACACTACACTGCAGCCAATCAATCTACACACTACACTGCAGCCAATCAGTCTACACTACACTGCAGCCAATCAGTCTACACTACACTGCAGCCAATCAGTCTACTCACTACAGCCAATCAGTCTACACACTACACTGCAGCCAATCAGTCTACTCACTACAGCCAATCAGTCTACACTCACTACACTACAGCCAATCAGTCTACACACTACACTGCAGCCAATCAGTCTACTCACTACAGCCAATCAGTCTACACTCACTACACTACAGCCAATCAGTCTACACACTACACTGCAGCCAATCAGTCTACTCACTACAGCCAATCAGTCTACACTCACTACACTACAGCCAATCATTCTACACTACACTACAGCCAATCAGTCTACACTACACTACAGCCAATCAGTCTACACTACACTACAGCCAATCAGTCTACACACTACACTGCAGCCAATCAGTCTACTCACTACAGCCAATCAGTCTACACTCACTACACTACAGCCAATCATTCTACACTACACTACAGCCAATCAGTCTACACTACAGCCAATCAGTCTACACTCACTACACTACAGCCAATCAGTCTACACTGCACTACAGCCAATCAGTCTACACTACACTGCAGCCAATCAGTCTACACTCACTACACTACAGCCAATCAATCTACACTGCACTACAGCCAATCAATCTACACTGCACTACAGCCAATCAGTCTACACTGCACTACAGCCAATCAGTCTACACTCACTACACTACAGCCAATTAGTCTACACTCACTACACTACAGCCAATCAGTCTACACTACAGCCAATCAGTCTACACTGCACTACAGCCAATCAGTCTACACTACACTGCAGCCAATCAGTCTACACTCACTACACTACAGCCAATCAGTCTACACTGCACTACAGCCAATCAGTCTACACTCACTACACTACAGCCAATTAGTCTACACTCACTACACTACAGCCAATCAGTCTACACTACAGCCAATCAGTCTACACTGCACTACAGCCAATCAGTCTACACTACACTGCAGCCAATCAGTCTACACTCACTACACTACAGCCAATCAGTCTACACTACAGCCAATCAGTCTACACTGCACTACAGCCAATCAGTCTACACTGCACTACAGCCAATCAGTCTACACTCACTGCACTACAGCCAATCAGTCTACACTCACTGCACTACAGCCAATTAGTCTACACTCACTACACTACAGCCAATCAGTCTACACTACACTACAGCCAATCAGTCTACACTACACTGCAGCCAATCAGTCTACACTACACTCATTCAAAGACAGCTGTGTGACTGACAGCTCTGTGTGATTGACAGCTGTGTGACTGACAGCTGTGTGACTGACAGCTCTGTGACTGAGCTTCTATCCCCAGGCCATCAGGCTGCTAAACGAACAATAAACACTATGCAACAACCATCAAATGCACACAGCACACACACCCACACTCACTTAAACAAACAACACACTGCAGCACCCACTCTCCACACTTTAGATCACACAAACACACTTTATATTGATTGATAAAGGATTTGCACTACAACTCGTACACCTACTGTAAATTGTACCTAAATTGCACCTCATCCTATTTCTGCCTTGCACTATATAGTATTGTATATTAGTACACTACACAGTATTGTATATTATATGGTAACTCAGTTACGTCTATTCTGCATCGAACATTGTACATATGTCTATACTGAACACTGTGACCTCATTTTTTTACTTCTAATTTACATGCTATACTATGTTATTTTATTTCATACTTATCTTGTCTTGCACAGTCTCTGGAGCATAACAGTAAGAAGCATTTTGTATAAAAGTATTCTGTACTTCTGTATGACAACTATTAAAGAAACTTGAAACTTGACAGCTCTGTGTGATTGACAGCTGTGTGACTGACAGCTCTGTGACTGACAGCTCTGTGTGATTGACAGCTGTGTGACTGACAGCTCTGTGACTGACAGCTCTGTGTGATTGACAGCTCTGTGTGACTGACAGCTCTGTGTGACTGTGTGACTGACAGCTCTGTGTGACTGACAGTCTTCTCACCACCACCCATTCTCCTCCTTATATGTTGGATTCATTATTATAACACAATAATAACGCATGAGGTTATGAGCAACACGCTAGGGTTGACAGTGCCTCCACCCTCCGGGCATGTGACGCACAACCTCGGTCCATGACCTACCTCATAACATACCCTCAGCCAATATTGTAGTATTTTTAGATTTTATTTTATTTGAAATCTTTATTTCGAACATGTAAATACAAACAATATAAAACAAAAATGGATTGATTGATCTCTAGCAATTAAAAATTAAAAAATTTAAATAAAGAGAACATCAATTTACATGTTCGAAAAGGAGTAGGAAGAAGTATACACTTATTTAATCCTACCCCTTTTCCACTACTCAAAATATATGTACTCATTTTAAACCTTACAAAACAAATATATATAATATGCAAAACATAAAGAAATATATGTAAAACATGAAAGAAATCAAATAAAAATGTAAACACCTGTGAATGTCAAATCCCTTCCTCATCCCTGTACCTTGTGAATTTTTTTTCTTTATAATCCAGTTTTAATTGTCTCATGTTTAGCACAACATCCAGACTGTTCCAGAGTTTCACTCCACATATCGAGATGCAGTGTCTTCTCCTGGTAGTGCTACACTAAGAACTTTTAAATTGAGTTCTCCCCTCAGATTATAACCCCCATCTCTTTCAAAGAACAGTTCTTGATTGATCTGTGATTATCCCCCATAATTGATGAGGACAGACTTCAGGGAATCCTTGTCTGCGCGCGTGCGTGCGTGCGTGCGTGTGTGTGTGTTGTGTCAGGTTTCACAATCGTTTGGTTTGTGAACCTTGGGACCATTAGAGAAGTTCAAAAAGAAGTGGTTCTCTTGGATAAAAAAAACTAAACAAAAAACAGACTTCTTCTCTCCTTGTTGGGCAGTGCCATTAGTTCTTTTCCCACAAAGCTTTTTGTACCTTCTTTCGTAGCGTCCCTCCTATCATGATATAGCTAAGCTAATAACAGTAGAGAAAGCAGTAGCCTCCTAGCATGCTATAGCTAAGCTGATAACAGTAGAGAAAGCACTAGCCTCCTAGCATGCTATAGCTAAGCTAATAACAGTAGAGAAAGCACTAGCCTCCTAGCATGCTATAGCTAAGCTAATAACAGTAGAGAAAGCACTAGCCTCCTAGCATGCTATAGCTAAGCTAATAACAGTAGAGAAAGCACTAGCGTCCTATCATGCTATAGCTAAGCTAATAACAGTAGAGAAAGCACTAGCCTCCTAGCATGATATAGCTAAGCTAATAACAGTAGAGAAAGCACTAGCGTCCTAGCATGCTATAGCTAAGCTAATAACAGTAGAGAAAGCACTAGCCTCCTAGCATGATATAGCTAAGCTAATAACAGTAGAGAAAGCACTGGTGCGGTATGGAAACTGACTGGACTAGAGTAACAATAGGTAACCTCCCAGTCTGGTCTGATCCCTCATAAGATAAACAGAGATGTGGCTATGATAAACAATGACACGGCTAAATGTTGAATTATGCTAACATGCCTGCAAAACAGGCCTCTCAGCGTTTTGTAGTCGAGGGGAAAACCAGGTTTGATTGATTGATTGAAAAGTTTATTAACAGATTGCAGAATGGGTACAGTACAGTACAGCTCAATACATACAATTGTTAAGGGGATGCAGACCAGAGAAAGACTTTCATCTTGTTTACATCAGGGTCCCCCATTTTCAATTCATCATAACATATACGACATACATGACATACAGATAGACAGCACTGCTACATCTATACATTTATGACATACCAGATTTGCAAATACAGTACTGTTTGTGATACAAAAAGTGTCCAGAAAAAGAGTGTATATACATTTGACGTAGAAACTGTACATTGGGTAGGTGGGGTGGGGTTGGGTGGGTGGGTGGGGCTGTACATTGGAGGTGGGGGGGGGTTGGGGGTGGGTAGGGGACACTGTACATTGGAATACTGACAAAGCCATACTTGGTCATTTACTGTACAACTGGGTTAGGACATTTGTAGGGGCCAGTTTCGAATTGCAGTCTCCCGTAGGTGTTCTTTGAGAGTGTTTTTGAAAGTGGGTAGTGATTCACATTCCTTTACAGCTTTGGGTAGGGCGTTCCACATTGATGTGGCATAATTGCAAAATGTGTTTAGTCCCTTGTTTGAGCCGAATCTGGGTTTAACATGATTTGTGGAGCTCCCTCTGGTATTGTGATCGTGGTATTCACTGACCTTTGGGAAGTGTCGTATATTCCTATATGAATATCTACTTTTGATTACAGCACAGTGAGGTTGCTAACTGGATGAAGGGAAAGATCACAGTGTGATAGAAACATGGTCCTCATCTGGACTCCCAAAAATAGCCAGTAGAGAATAAGTTTGTATAGCCAGACAAACCAGGAGCTATGGTCCAATACTCATTTATTTTGCAGAGCGGCCGAGAGTGGACAATGCATTAGTTACATACAGGAATTGTATTTCATTCAAATGACACATGAGTTGTACAAAAGGATTGATGAGGTAAATCACAATAGCCCTCACACGTTGGCTCTCTACATCAAAGACAGTATTGCACATACATATTAGTCATGTTATATTAATGAACTGAGAATGTACTAAGCCATACACATGAGCACAACCTGGTCCTAAGGTAGGAATCTGTACATTTTACTCTAACCAACAATAAGAGTCCATGATTCTACTCACATGTATAACAGCACATTCTCTGGTGGATCGATGGAGACGCAGCCGGACCCCCCTGGAGACGGGTCGGTGGGCTGGCCTGCTCCTCTATCCTTACTGTTCCAATACTTATAGTTTATCTGACTTCCCTATTCTTAACCTAGTTCCACCAATCACAAGTATCTTATAAACAGGCCGTCCTCTTTGGTGTCTTCTTGCCGTGTGGGTGCCTGTAGCAGCCAGGGGGGCGGTGGCCCCCTCCTTTTTGGACAGAGGGGGGTTTTGACTGTGGCCCCCTCCTTTTTGGTGTGTGGTTTTGTTTCACCGTTCCCCAACTGTCTTCAAGACTCCTTGTATGTGTCACAAACAGTTTTAGCATGAGGGGGCTTTTATGACCTGCCCCCGGTGTCTCCAACTGTTTCTTCTAAATACCGTTGAGTTAGTCGTTTTAACATGGGGGGTTTGCCTGAAGGCTCCCCAGAATGTCACACAACCCTGCTGCCTGCTACTGTTTGTTCCATCACTCTGAGAGTCCATGTAATGAACTATTTACCATAGATATTTTCAGTTTTCAGGGTTAATCTAACATTTTGATTATGAAATCTCAGTCAAGGGTACCACAGAAGTATTTTGACATGTACATGGGTACCTTAGTCGTGTAGTGTATCTTGTAGACCAGGCCCATTGCAAGTTGCTGTACTCTGTTGTCTACTCTAAGCCATCCTAGGTTGTCAAAGTGGGCAGGGGTGAGGTGGGTTCTAAGTCAGGTCAAGCAGTAGTCTGACTAGTTTGTTTTGAGATGTTTGTAATTTGGTTTTTAGTGCCTTTGAGGTGCTTTGGTACCATGAGGTGCAGGCATAGTCGTAGTACCCTTGAATGAGTGCTCCTGCCAGAGTCTTCAGGGTATTCTTGTTTACCAGAGAGGAGATCCGGTACAAGAATCGAGTTTGTTGGTTGACTTTTTTATTACATTGGATGCCATTTTGTCACAGGAAAGATTAGCCTCTAGGATGAAACCCAGGTAGGTAATTTCATCTTTCCTTGTGACAATATTGTCACCCACTTTAACTGAGAAGCCGTCGGTCTTGCTGAGTTTGTTATTTGAACCGAAGAGAATGGACTCTGTTTTGCCCATGTGTAATGATAGTTTGTTGCAAGCGATACCGGAGTCTCATGGCGATCACAGAAAGACTCAGAAGAAGCTTCTATCCCCAGGCCATCAGGCTGCTCAACGAACAATAAACACTATGCAACAACCATCAAATGCACACAGCACACACATCCACACGTGCACACTCACTTTAAACAAACAACACACTGCAGCACCCACTCTCCACACTTTAGATCACCTAAACACACTTTATATTTATTGGTAAAGGATTTGCACTACAACTCGTACACCTTACTGTAAATTGTACCTAAATTGTACCTCATCCCATTTCTGCTTTGCACTATATAGTATTGTATATTAGTACATTGCATAGTATATTGTATATTGTATGGTAACTCAGTTACCTCTATTCTGCATCGAACATTGTACATATGTCTATACTGAACACTGTGACTTCTATTTTTACTTCTATTACATGCTATACTATTTTATTTCATACTTATCTTGTCTAGCACAGTCTCTGGAGCGTAACAGTAAGAAGCATTTTGTATAAAAGTATTCTAATCTGTACTTCTGTATGACAACTATTAAAGAAACTTGAAACTTGTCGGCGAGCCATATGCAGATTTTGCCTAGTTTTGCCGAGGGTTTTCTCAACCTGTAACTTGTTCTTGTCAGAGACCAGCAGGGCTGAGTCGTCCGCAAACAGGAACAAGTTGCAGTCACAAGCTGACGACATGTCATTTGCATAAATTAGGAACAGTAGCGGTCCTAGTATGCTTCCTTGTGGAACACCACAGCTCACTGTGAGGGGGGGGGGATAGGGTACCGTTTACCTCCACCATCTGTTCTCTCCCCTCCAGGTAGGATTGTATCCAGCTCACTGATAGACTATCAAAACCAATTGCTTTTAGCTTGTCAATCAGAATGGTGTGATTGACAGTGTCGAAGGCCTTTTGTAGGTCCAGCATGACCATGCTGCAGTATTTGCCCGCGTCCACCTCTTGTTTGATGTGGTCGTTCAAATAGAGAAGGCATGTGTCAGTGGAGTGGGATGTTCTGAAGCCAGATTGGAATTCGTAGATTAGATTTTTTTCCGCAAGGTACTTTTCGACCTGTTCGTATACTATTTTTTCCATGACTTTCGAGATGGATGTAAGGATAGAAACAGGGCGGTAGTTGCCTGGGTCTAATTTGTTGCCCTTTTTGTGCAGGGGTGTTACTCTCACAATTTTGAAGTCCTTGGGGACGTGTCCCTGTTTTATGGAGAGGTTTATTATGTGTGTGATGACTGGGGTGATGGCGGCTGCTGAGTCTCTGAGGAATTTGGAGGGGATGTTGTCATGGCCAGTGGCCTTGTTCGGTTGGAGGGCGCTCAGTTTTTTGAGTAAATCAAATCAAATCAAATCAAATTTATTTATAGGGCCCGACAACACACGTTAATGTCCCCATGGGCCGTACAGGTCTTCTTTAAACAAGTCAAGAAGACAACATAACAATAAGTCAAGAACAGAACAAGAACACCATAGGGTCCAAACATTTTTTAGATGAATGCAAATAAATGAAAGAATGCAAGCACTCCCAGACATACCCCACGCGAAGGTAAGGAAAAACTCACTAAAACCTAACAATAGGGAAAAAAAGCTCCACAGGCAATGTGGAGGAGAGAAACCTTAGAAGGGCCGTTCAAGGGGGGATCTCCCTTCTTAGATGTCGGTGATAGTAGTGTTGCAGACGGACAGTTGGTAAGCATGCACTCATGTGTGTGGTGAAACACAGATGAGTGCATGCAATAGCAACTGTACATTTTGAAAAATTAAAGATAGAGCTAATAGCGATAGCAACTGAACATTTTGAAAGATTAAAGATAGAGTTGATAGCGGATCTATTTGAGGCACAGGGGCGGCGCAAGAGGGTCACGTCCTCCCCGTCTTAGTCACGGGACATTCAACACTCCGGTCGTTGCTCAGGGACAGCCGGAGACAGGGGGAAGGGGGGTGGCGCAGAGAGGGTCGCGAACTCCCCGACATCATCGCGGGACATCCGGCACTCCGGTCACCACTACGAGACCTCCGAAGACAGGGGGGCACGCAGAGGGGGTCGCAATCTCCCGGCCTTCGTCACGGGACGTCCAACACTCCGGTCAACACTCCAGGACAGCAAGTCATAGGAAGACAGGGAGACGGGACAGGCGTTAGACAGCTCATGAGATTGTAGTAGGCGGACATAGCAATAGATACAAGTGGTAGGCATATATGTGAATGGAGTAGATATATGAAGTAAGCGTATTATGTGAATAGAATAGAAGTACTTAACCCAGCAATATGTTAACAGTCTGTTAATCAGTTGACAGGACCACGGACAGACGGCGGTGAATAACTGATCCAATGCCTCGGAGGTGCATGTAGAGCAGTCACTACAAGCTTGGCCAAGACCCCGAGGCATCCATCACCTTGGTCAGCGCCAGGAGACGGGTACTCAGAGAGAAGGGGGAGGGAGGGGGGGGGGGAGAGAGTTAGAGAGTTCCCATGTTTGTGGTGCTGCAAAGGAGCAGACATGTAGTACCCTGTAGTGCCATGTAGTACCCCGTAGTGCCATGTAGTACCCTATAGTACCCCATAGTGCCATGTAGTACCCCGTAGTATCCTGTAGTACCCTGTAGTGCCATGTAGTACCCTGTGGTGCCATGTAGAGCTATGTAAGCCATGTAGTACCCTGTAATGCCATGCAGTACCAAGTAGTACTCTGTGGTACCATGTAGTACCCTGTACCCTAACTAAACTACCCTATAGTAAACTACCCAGTGGTACCATGTAGTACCCTGTACCATAACTAAACTACACAGATTAATCTAAAGGTCAGTCCCCGACCAGGTGAGATCAAGGTAGGTTGAAGGAGAGAGAGAAAAGATGAGTCTTAAGCAGGGATTTAAAAGCTTCGACAGAGCAGGCGCCCCTGATGACGGCAGGTAATTTGTTCCACAGGTAGGGAGCGCGGTAGACAAAGGCTCTGTGGCCGGCGGATTTCTTTTTAACCCTAGGGGTCGATAGAAGCCCCGCATTTTGTGAGCGCAGAGCACGAGCGGGCGAGTATCGGGAGATGAGATCAGATAGATAGAGCGGTGCAAGCCCATTTAAAATTTTGTAGGTGAGGAGTAGCACTTTAAAGTCAGAGCGGGCTTGGATAGGAAGCCAATGTAGGGCGGACAAAACTGGTGTGATGTGATCAAATTTTCTAGTTCTAGTTAGTATCCGTGCAGCCGCATTTTGCACGAGTTGAAGATTTTTGATGCTTGAATTAGGTAAGCCTGAAAAAAGTGCATTACAGTAGTCCAGACGTGATGAGACAAAAGCATGAATCAGGGTTTCAGCATCAGCCAGAGTTAAAATGGGGCGTATTTTTGCGATATTACGAAGATGGAAGAATGCAATTTTGGTGACATTTTTTATATGTGCATTAAATGAGAGGGAGGAATCAAAAATGACTCTGAGGTTTTTTATGGTGGAGCTCTGGGATACATGACAGGTATCAAAGTTGAGGGAGATGTCCTGAAACAGGCCTCTGTGGTTTGGGGGGCCAACAATTAACATCTCAGTTTTATCTGCATTAAGGAGTAGAACGTTTTGCGACATCCATTTTTTGACGGCAAGCAAGCAGGCCTCAAGGTTTTGTAGTTGGGAGGAATCATTTGGCTTAATAGGTATATATAATTGGGTGTCATCAGCGTAAAAATGAAAGTTTATGCCAAATTTGCGTATGATATCGCCGAGGGGTAGCATGTAAATCGAAAATAGCAAAGGGCCCAGGACAGAGCCTTGTGGGACACCACATTGCACTGGGAGGGTCTCAGATGTTAAATCATTATAGACCACGCAGTGTGTTCTATCAGTTAAATAGGATTTAAACCAAGCTAGTGCGAGACCCCGAATGCCAACATGGTTCTCAAGCCGACCTAGAAGAATCGAGTGATCGATAGTGTCAAAGGCTGCACTGAGATCAAGCAATAAGAGCACAGAGGTGAGGTTTGAGTCAAGAGAGAGCAGTAAGTCATTTGTGACTTTGGTAACCGCCGTTTCGGTGGAGTGTAAGGCTCTAAAGCCAGATTGAAATGATTCATTAAGATTATTGTTTGATAAATGGTCAGTAAGTTGCGTTGCGACGATCCGTTCTAACACTTTGGATAGGAATGGGAGATTGGAGATAGGTCTGTAATTTTTCAAGATTAGAGGGTCGAGGTTCGGTTTTTTAAGTAATGGTTTAATGACGGCTGATTTAAAGGCCAGGGGCACCACGCCAGTAGACAAAGAGGTGTTGAAGATATTGAGTAGGGCAGGGCCTAGAGTTGGGAAGAGTTTTTTGATGAGAGTTGCTGGGAGAGGGTCAAACAGACATGTTGAAGGTTTAGCCGCGCCAACCAGTTTAGAGAGGGCACTAAGTGAGACGTTTTCAAGGCAGCATAGCGTATGACTGGAATCAAAGTCAGGGGGAATGCCCGTCAAAGGTTGGGAGGGACTCTGATTGTTGAGTAAAGCAACAATTTCATCTCTAATGAGGTCAATTTTCTTGGTAAAAAAATGTCATGAATTCGTTAGCCGAGAACGCATGGTTTAGGGCACTTGGTTGTTTCTGCGTAAGTTTTGCAACTGTGTCAAACAGAAACTTTGAGTTGTTTTTGTTTTCATTTATGAGCCTGGAAAAATAAGAGGTTTTGGCAAGTGAGAGTGCCTTTTTGTAGTTACGTAAACTATCATTCCAGGCGAGGCGGAATACTTCGAGTTTGGTCGAACGCCATTTATGTTCAAGTTTGCGACAAGCCTTTTTAAAGGAGCGCGTTTCCTCCGTAAACCAGGGAGTTAGTTTTTGCGGAGCACGTTTAATTTTAGGTTTAAGGGGAGCGACAATGTCGAGGGTGCTACGAAGGGCGGCATTAAGTTTGTCTGTAAAGAGATCAAGGGGGCCAGAGTAAGAGAGGAAGGGAGAGAGGGTATCTGGTAGGCAGTTAACTAGAATTGGGACAGTTGAGGCGTTAATACGACGGCTCATGTAGGATTCTACACTGTCTGGGCGAGAAACCGTCAGATCAATTTGAAATTTGATGAGGTAGTGGTCTGAGAGAGCAGGAACATAGGGGGAGACGGTCAAATTTGACACAGTGAGACCGCGGGCTAGGACTAGGTCAAGGCTGTTCCCACCACTGTGAGTGGGTTGGTCAACGATTTGAATGAGACCGACAGAGTCAATGATGTCGGTAAAAGCCTTATTTAGGGGATCTAGAGTTTTATTGGAATGAATGTTAAAATCACCAACAATTAAAATGTTATCTGAGCGCATAACAAGCTCAGAGATGAAAGTTGAAAATTCATCTAGGAAGAGGGTGTAAGGGCCTGGGGGGCGGTATAGGACAGCCATTACAAAGGATGCAGTGGAGGTAGGAATCAGACCGCCACACTTTCTGTTGGGTGGAGAGGGATGCAACAGGAGCACCTCAAACGAGGAAAACTTACAGTTTGCGTCGGATGTAAAGTTGTGCTTAGAGTCATAAATTAGAGCAACTCCGCCTCCTTTCTTGGAGGTGCGTGCGATGTGGGAGCTACTAAAATTAGGGGGTGAGGCCTCGTTTAAGGGCAGAAAATCATTAGGTTTAAGCCATGTCTCAGTGAGGCCAAATAGGTCGAGACTATGGTCTGTTATCAGTTCATTTACCAAAAGAGCTTTGGTTGGCAGAGAGCGGATGTTGATAAGGCCAACCTTCACACTCTCTGTATACTTAGCAGCGCGGTTTTCAGCCATGCGGGTAGGTTTAATCGCAATTAAGTTGGCATGGTTTATCGCACAAGGACGAGCTGGGTAAAGCGGAGCGTAACGGGATATTCTAGTTTTGATTGGGTATACAGGTTTAGGGGTAGAGATAGAAAGAGAGGAGTGGGGAGCCTGGTGGAGGAGGGACCGAGCAAGAAAGGTATAAGGATTGGCAGGGTCCATCAGTTTAGCATGACTAGCAGGCTCGCTAAGAGCCTGCACCCTGGCATGCTTGTGGGGTGGCTGTCAGCCCGAAGCTATAATCTTGTCTATATTGCGAGATAAGAGAGAGGCGCCTTGCATGTTAGGATGCACGCCGTCCTTTCTCAGCAAGCCAGGGCGCCCCCAGAAAGAGGACCAATTATCCACGAACCCTAAGCCCTGTTCTTTACAGTATTTTTCCAGCCATCGGTGTAGAGAAGCTGTCCTACTCACGAACTCATCATCATGCCGGTTTACAGGCAGGGGGCCAGAGAAGATTACTCGATGCCGACTCATCTTTCTGGCGAGGTCAGAAAGCCTAACTATGTTGATCTTTGTGACCTCAGAGACTTTCATCCTACAGTCATTATTTCCGACGTGTATAACAATATGGTCGAATTTATCTTCAGTGGGTGTGATACGTGGGTTACCTTTTGCCTTGACTATGCTATTCGCCAGAAATCTCAGGTTGGCTTCAATGTCGGTAGCTCTGGCTCCCCCATAACATTTGATCTCGGCTGGCTTGTCTAGCAAAATATGCCGGGTGATGGAGTCGCCAATCACAAGGACGGAACGACGGGGTTGCAGTGGAACCGGCTGCGTACTGGGACCGGAACCCGCAACACGTGTAAAATCATGTTGCGGAGCAGGTGCTGTTGAGGCCGAGGCCGAGGGGTTACACTGCCGCTTCGTAGTGGGCGCAAAGGCCTTGTCCTGAGCACTATGTCTGGGACTCTCCAGACGAGAAGACCCCGCTAGAGGCTCCTCAGAAAAGCCTGTAGTGTCCAAGACGTCTAAAGCTGACTGTTTTCCTGACTCAAGTTCAAGGACACGACTCTCTAACAGAGTTAACCTTTCTAGGAGAGAGGGACAGACAGGACAGACAGAACACATAGCCATGCTTACACCAGGTAGAGCAGGAACAAATAAAGATACGAAGTACTATGGATCAACTGCTAAAGGCTATGTGTATGAAGCCGATTGAAGGTTTAGCTAATGAGCTAAAACCAGTGGGTCGAGTAAGTTGACAAGCTAACAAGGCAAGACCAGAAAATGCAGGTACAAAGGAGTGGCCTGCTAGAGGAGGGCAGGTGAGGGGCAGTAGATACTCTGATGCACTCGGTTGCCTCCTCGGTTAACTCCAGCAGGAAAACTCCAAGTCTTTGTCTGTCTTAGTCGGTCGCCGGCGCTCTGCTGGCGCTTCGATAGACTACACTTAAATCCCTATTGAATATTGTCCCACACCTGTAGGGGGCTAGTCTCTGACTGATTGGACTAATTAGCACAGGCTGCTCAAGTCAAACCCAATGGGGTTGCACAGAGCCTGATTGATTAACAAAAAAATTATCAAAATATACAATGGATTGAGTACTAACTTACATTACTCAGCAAGAACACAGTGAAGTCAGCTCAGGTTTTAGAGAAATGTGTGCACAGGCAAATGTATTTAAACAAGCTTTGCCTCTGACTGATTAGTTACCATTTCCAGTTTAAAGTCGTCTTTGTGGACGCCTAGGTTCTTGTAGTATGCTACTATGTGTTCTACCCCATACTGCCCTGAGTGGGAGGGTAGTTTGTTTACCAGTGTTGTGGCTATGTTTGTGAAGAAACTGAGCATCAGAGCTGGTATCTACTAGTGAGCATCAGAGCTGGCTACTAGTGAGCATCAGAGCTGGTATCTACTAGTGAGCATCAGAGCTGGTATCTACTAGTGAGCATCAGAGCTGGCTACTACTGAGCATCAGAGCTGGTATCTACTAGTGAGCAGAGCTGGTATCTACTAGTGAGCATCAGAGCTGGTATCTACTAGTGAGCAGAGCTGGTATCTACTAGTGAGCAGAGCTGGTATCTACTAGTGAGCATCAGAGCTGGTATCTACTAGTGAGCAGAGCTGGTATCTACTAGTGAGCATCAGAGCTGGTATCTACTAGTGAGCATCAGAGCTGGTATCTACTAGTGAGCATCAGAGCTGGTATCTACTAGTGAGCAGAGCTGGTATCTACTAGTGAGCAGAGCTGGTATCTACTAGTGAGCAGAGCTGGTATCTACTAGTGAGCATCAGAGCTGGTATCCACTAGTGAGCAGAGCTGGTATCTACTAGTGAGCATCAGAACTGGTATCTACTAGTGAGCAGAGCTGGTATCTACTAGTGAGCATCAGAGCTGGTATCTACTAGTGAGCATCAGCTGGTATTTACTAGTGAGCAGAGCTGGTATCTACTAGTGAGCATCAGAGCTGGTATTTACTAGTGAGCATCAGAGCTGGTATCTACTAGTGAGCATCAGAGCTGGTATCTACTAGTGAGCAGAGCTGGTATCTACTAGTGAGCATCAGAGCTGGTATCTACTAGTGAGCATCAGAGCTGGTATCTACTAGTGAGCAGAGCTGGTATCTACTAGTGAGCAGAGCTGGTATCTACTAGTGAGCAGAGCTGGTATCTACTAGTGAGCATCAGAGCTGGTATCTACTAGTGAGCATCAGAGTTGGTATCTACTAGTGAGCAGAGCTGGTATCTACTAGTGAGCAGAGCTGGTATATACTAGTGAGCATCAGAGCTGGTATCTACTAGTGAGCAGAGCAGGTATCTACTAGTGAGCAGAGCTGGTATCTACTAGTGAGCATCAGAGCTGGTATCTACTAGTGAGCATCAGAGCTGGTATCTACTAGTGAGCAGAGCTGGTATCTACTAGTGAGCATCAGAGCTGGTATCTACTAGTGAGCAGAGCTGGTATCTACTAGTGAGCATCAGAGCTGGTATCTACTAGTGAGCAGAGCTGGTATCTACTAGTGAGCATCAGAGCTGGTATCTACTAGTGAGCAGAGCTGGTATCTACTAGTGAGCAGAGCTGGTATCTACTAGTGAGCATCAGAGCTGGTATCTACTAGTGAGCAGAGCTGGTATCTACTAGTGAGCATCAGAGCTGGTATCTACTAGTGAGCATCAGAGCTGGTATCTACTAGTGAGCAGAGCTGTGGCACCCCCTGCTGTCCTCCTGTCCCTGCAGCTGACTGTGAGTGTGTCTGCGTTTTCCTCAGATTGAGGTCATGCACGAGGCAAGTCAAGGAGGCTCCACCCACATCCTGGTGTCCAATGAGACCGAGGAGAGTCTCTCCAACAGACGCAGGTAAGTACTGTGTGTTTGAAGATGAGACCTACTGTTGAAAACATGTCTATCTTGTTCCACAGCGTTGTATACAGTACTACACTACAGAACAACACTACACACACTACAACACTACACTACACTACAACCAGAGTTGCGTTCCTCATATCAACTCTGATTGCACGCACGCTAATGATGCCACGTGCACGCGCGCTCCCGCGCATGCGCATAAATGTTCCCTCGCTTAAGCACAGACTAAAGACGATGCCTAATTGACTCTACGAATGGAATGTAACACATTTCATTCACAAGTTCTGTGTGAATGTATCCGAGAACGTATTTAACACACCTGACGACCGGCGCTATTGATATGCAAAGTAGCCCAGGTGGGTACTTAGCGAGTTGGCGAGTGCAGCGCATTCCTGTGTGCACGCGCGTGCCGTGCACATCCGTGCGTGTGCGTGCACGCGCTTCTGCTCACAAAACTTTGGCTGCACTGCGTGCAACCTCGTCCCATGAAGAACGCATCACTGACTACAACACTACACTACACCACACCACTACAGTACTATACTACAGTACAACACTACAACACTACACTACACCACACCACTACAGTACTACACTACAGTACAACACTACAACACTACACCACACCACTACAGTACTACACTACAACACTACACTACACCACACCACTACAGTACTACACTACAACACTACACTACACCACACCACTACAGTACTACACTACAACACTACACTACACCACACCACTACAGTACTACACTACAACACTACACCACACCACTACAGTACTACACTACAGTACAACACTACAGTACACCACACCACTACAGTACAACACTACACTACACTACAGTACAACACTACAGTACAACACTACAGTACAACACTACAACACTACAGTACAACACTACAGTACAACACTACTACACTACACTACAACACTACACTACTACACTACAGTACAACACTACAGTACAACACTACTACACTATAGTACAACACTATACTACACTACACTACAACACTACACTACTACACTACAGTACAACACTACAGTACAACACTACTACACTATAGTACAACACTATACAACACTACACTACAACACTACACTACAACACTACAACACTACACTACAACACTACAGTACAACACTACAGTACAACACTATACAACACTACACTACAACACTACACTACAACACTACAGTACAACACTATACAACACTACACTACAACACTACAGTACAACACTATACTACACTACACTACAACACTACACTACTACACTACAGTACAACACTACAGTACAACACTACTACACTATAGTACAACACTATACTACACTACACTACAACACTACAGTACAACACTACAGTACAACACTACTACACTATAGTACAACACTATACAACACTACACTACAACACTACAACACTACACTACAACAGTACAACACTACACTACAACACTACAGTACAACACTACACTACTACACTACACTACAACACTACAACACTACAGTACAACACTATACAACACTACACTACAACACTACACTACTACACTACAGTACAACACTATACAACACTACACTACAACACTACACTACAACACTACAGTACAACACTATACAACACTACACTACAACACTACAGTACAACACTATACAACACTACACTACAACACTACACTACTACACTACAGTACAACACTATACAACACTACACTACAACACTACAACACTACACTACAACACTACAACACTACACTACTACACTATAGTACAACACTATACAACACTACACTACAACACTACAACACTACAGTACAACACTACAACACTACAGTACAACACTACAACACTACACTATAGTACAACACTATACAACACTACACTACAACACTACAACACTACACTACAACACTACAACACTACAGTACAACACTACAACACTACACTATAGTACAACACTATACAACACTACACTACAACACTACAACACTACAGTACAACACTACACTACTACAGTACAACACTACACTACAACACTACAACACTACAGTACAACACTACACTACTACAGTACAACACTACACTACAACACTACAGTACAACACTACACTACTACAGTACAACACTACAGTACAACACTACACTACTACACTACAACACTACAGTACAACACTACAACACTACAACACTACAGTACAACACTACAGTACAACACTACACTACAACACTATACAACACTACAACACTACAGTACAACACTACACTACAACACTACTACACTACAACACTACACTACTACAGTACAGGGTAATGCGGCGTGTGGCACAGATTCAACATTCACAGACACAGTTACACCCTGAGGGCATGCCCCGAGATATTTTCTGGGCCGGCTGGGTTGGTTCTCCTCAGAACCGCACGCACCTCTGCTGACACAGTGAGTGGTGGGTCCTGTGGTCAAAATCCCTCTCTGTTGGTTGGTGGTGAGGGCCTCGAAGCGGATCACATTCAGCTCATCTGGCAGTGAGGGTTTGCTGGTTGTGGCGCCCCCTGTTGGCAGTCTGTGATGTGTTGCAGTGAGGGTTGGCTGGTTGTGGCTCTCTCTGATGGATCTACTCAGGTCTTCTTGTAGTCCTCAGCTTCCTGTAGTCCTCAGCTTCCTGTAGTCCTCAGCTTCCTGTAGTCCTCAGTGTCTTGTAGTCCTCAGCTTCCTGTAGTCCTCAGTGTCTTGTAGTCCTCAGCTTCCTGTAGTCCTCAGCTTCCTGTAGTCCTCAACTTCCTCAGCTTCCTGTAGTCCTCAGCTTTCTGTAGTCCTCAGCTTCTTGTAGTCCCCAGCTTCCTGTAGTCCCCAGCTTCCTGTAGTCCTCAGCTTCCTGTAGTCCTCAGCTTCCTGTAGTCCTCAGCTTCCTGTAGTCCTCAGTGTCTTGTAGTCCTCAGCTTCCTGTAGTCCTCAGCTTCCTGTAGTCCTCAGCTTCCTGTAGTCCTCAGCGTCTTGTAGTCCTCAGCTTCCTGTAGTCCTCAGCTTCCTGTAGTCCTCAGCTTCCTGTAGTCCTCAGCTTCTTGTAGTCCTCAGCTTCTTGTAGTCCCCAGCTTCCTGTAGTCCTCAGCTTCTGTAGTCCTCAGCTTCATGTAGTCCTCAGCGTCTTGTGGTCCTCAGCTTCCTGTAGTCCTCAGCTTCCTGTAGTCCTCAGCTTCCTGTAGTCCTCAGTGTCTTGTAGTCCTCAGCTTCTTGTAGTCCTCAGCTTCCTGTAGTCCTCAGCTTCCTGTAGTCCTCAGCTTCCTGTAGTCCTCAACTTCCTGTAGTCCTCAGCTTCTTGTAGTCCTCAGCTTCTTGTAGTCCTCAGTGTCTTGTAGTCCTCAGCTTCCTGTAGTCCTCAGCTTCCTGTAGTCCTCAGTGTCTTGTAGTCCTCAGCTTCCTGTAGTCCTCAGCTTCCTGTAGTTCTCAGCTTCCTGTAGTCCTCAGCTTCCTGTAGTCCTCAGCTTCCTGTAGTCCTCAGTGTCTTGTAGTCCTCAGCATCCTGTAGTCCTCAGCTTCCTGTAGTCCTCAGCTTCCTGTAGTCCTCAGCTTCTTGTAGTCCTCAGCTTCCTGTAGTCCTCAGTGTCTTGTAGTCCTCAGTGTCTTGTAGTCCTCAGCTTCTTGTAGTCCTCAGTGTCTTGTAGTCCTCAGCTTCCTGTAGTCCTCAGCTTCCTGTAGTCATCAGCTTCCTGTAGTCCTCAGCTTCCTGTAGTCCTCAGCCTCTTGTAGTCCTCAGCTTCTTGTAGTCCTCAGCTTCCTGTAGTCCTCAGCTTCCTGTAGTCCTCAGCTTCCTGTAGTCCTCAGTGTCTTGTAGTCCTCAGTGTCTTGTAGTCCTCAGCTTCTTGTAGTCCTCAGCTTCTTGTAGTCCTCAGTGTCTTGTAGTCCTCAGTGTCTTGTAGTCCTCAGCTTCTTGTAGTCCTCAGCTTCTTGTAGTCCTCAGTGTCTTGTAGTCCTCAGTGTCTTGTAGTCCTCAGTGTCTTGTAGTCCTCAGTGTCTTGTAGTCCTCAGCTTCTTGTAGTCCTCAGCTTCTTGTAGTCCTCAGTGTCTTGTAGTCCTCAGTGTCTTGTAGTCCTCAGTGTCTTGTAGTCCTCAGCACTGTCGGCATGTAGCATGGACCCAACTCCACAGTTAATCCAGGGTTTATGTCTGCATTTTGTTTTCTGTTTCTTTGCTTGCATGTAATTTTCGCCATCTTAATGGTTAGTTTCATTGTGCATTGTGTGTTGAGTACTGACTTTTAATAATTTTGTCTTGCAATAATAATTGTTTTTGTATGTTTTTTTTGTGTGTGGACCCCAGGAAGACTAGCTGGTTGCTATGGCACCAGCTAATGGGGATCCGTAATCAAATCAAATCAAATCCCTCTGACAGCAGTTTTAAACACGTCCCAGTCTGTACTCCCAAAGCAGGGGGGGGGGGGGGGCTTGAGGCGTCTATATACTGGGTAGGGGAATGTGGTCAGGGCACAGCCTCGTAGGCTCCTCTCACTTTGCTATAGACATGGTCCAGAGTATTTCAGGAGGACACTCTTAAGGTTGCGGTGGCTACAGTGAACACAGCGTCCGGGTGTGCAGTCTCTTGGTTGTTGATGACGCAGCAGCCCCAGTGCCGCTCATGGCGGGACATAAACAGCCGGTATAAACACTGCACTGTGAGTCCAAGCCCCATCTGTTGTTCACGCCGCAACCTCTCATCTTTTCCCAGACCTCTGTGCTGCTGTCCCCATGGTAGACGGAACAAATAAAGACATAAAGATTTTAACTTACTCTCTTTACAAAATAGATGGATGTGAATAATGTGAAAACAGAACATATTGTTATTATTATCAGCTATCTGACGTCCTATCCTCACTAAGTAGATACCTTTTAGAAGCTGCAGGCAGCATACTTATGTGCTTTTGAAACACTGAGTGAGGAGGTTCAGGTTAAACAAGTGACACAACTGTATTTTCTGAATGATAACCCTTCAAATAAGAACATTTAGAAGAGCGAGTGTAAAACTACCCCCACTCTGTTAGCTGTAGGCTTGTAAAACTCAAGAGCATGGTGAGCTGTTGGCGCGAGGCCCAGGGAGAGAGACGGGCTGAGGCAGAACCAGAGAGAGAGAGCCGAGGCAGAACCAGAGAGAGAGAGCTGAGGCAGAACCAGAGAGAGAGAGCTGAGGCAGAACCAGAGAGAGAGAGCCGAGGCAGAACCAGAGAGAGAGAGCTGAGGCAGAACCAGAGAGAGAGAGCTGAGGCAGAACCAGAGAGAGAGAGAGCTGAGGCAGAACCAGAGAGAGAGAGCTGAGGCAGAACCAGAGAGAGAGAGAGAGCTGAGGCAGAACCAGAGAGAGAGAGCTGAGGCAGAACCAGAGAGAGAGAGCTGAGGCAGAACCAGAGAGAGAGAGCTGAGGCAGAACCAGAGAGAGAGAGCTGAGGCAGAACCAGCGAGAGAGAGAGCTGAGGCAGAACCAGAGAGAGAGAGCTGAGGCAGAACCAGAGAGAGAGAGAGCTGAGGGAGAACCAGAGAGAGAGAGAGCTGAGGCAGAACCAGAGAGAGAGCTGAGGCAGAACCAGAGAGAGAGAGAGAGAGCTGAGGCAGAACCAGAGAGAGAGAGCTGAGGCAGAACCAGAGAGAGAGAGCTGAGGCAGAACCAGAGAGAGATAGCTGAGGCAGAACCAGAGAGAGAGAGAGCTGAGGCAGAACCAGAGAGAGAGAGCTGAGGCAGAACCAGAGAGAGAGAGAGCTGAGGCAGAACCAGAGAGAGAGAGAGCTGAGGCAGAACCAGAGAGAGAGAGAGAGCTGAGGCAGAACCAGAGAGAGAGAGCTGAGGCAGAACCAGAGAGAGAGAGCTGAGGCAGAACCAGAGAGAGAGAGCTGAGGCAGAACCAGAGAGAGAGAGAGAGCTGAGGCAGAACCAGAGAGAGAGAGCTGAAGCAGAACCAGAGAGAGAGAGAGCTGAGGCAGAACCAGAGAGAGAGAGAGCTGAGGCAGAACCAGAGAGAGAGAGCTGAGGCAGAACCAGAGAGAGAGAGCTGAGGCAGAACCAGAGAGAGAGAGAGCTGAGGCAGAACCAGAGAGAGAGAGCTGAGGCAGAACCAGAGAGAGAGAGAGAGCTGAGGCAGAACCAGAGAGAGAGAGCTGAGGCAGAACCAGAGAGAGAGAGCTGAGGCAGAACCAGAGAGAGAGCTGAGGCAGAACCAGAGAGAGAGAGCTGAGGCAGAACCAGAGAGAGAGAGCTGAGGCAGAACCAGAGAGAGAGAGCTGAGGCAGAACCAGAGAGAGAGAGCTGAGGCAGAACCAGAGAGAGAGAGAGCTGAGGCAGAACCAGAGAGAGAGCTGAGGCAGAACCAGAGAGAGAGAGCTGAGGCAGAACCAGAGAGAGAGAGCTGAGGCAGAACCAGAGAGAGAGAGAGCTGAGGCAGAACCAGAGAGAGAGAGCTGAGGCAGAACCAGAGAGAGAGCTGAGGCAGAACCAGAGAGAGAGAGAGCTGAGGCAGAACCAGAGAGAGAGAGCTGAGGCAGAACCAGAGAGAGAGAGAGAGCTGAGGCAGAACCAGAGAGAGAGCCGAGGAAGAACCAGAGAGAGAGAGCTGATGCAGAACCAGAGAGAGAGAGCTGAGGCAGAACCAGAGAGAGAGAGAGCTGAGGCAGAACCAGAGAGAGAGCTGAGGCAGAACCAGAGAGAGAGAGCTGAGGCAGAACCAGAGAGAGAGAGCTGAGGCATAACCAGAGAGAGAGAGAGCTGAGGCAGAACCAGAGAGAGAGAGCTGAGGCAGAACCAGAGAGAGAGAGAGAGCTGAGGCAGAACCAGAGAGAGAGAGCTGAGGCAGAACCAGAGAGAGAGCTGAGGCAGAACCAGAGAGAGAGCTGAGGCAGAACCAGAGAGAGAGAGCTGAGGCAGAACCAGAGAGAGAGAGAGAGCTGAGGCAG
>NC_140166.1:126714201-126819201 GCF_963971535.1 Notolepis coatsorum | reverse complement strand
GCATCTAACCTGTTAAAGGAACACACCAACATTATGGGACATGTTCCCGCCGTCTTCTCCAGAGTCAGACAAGAAGATATTCCAATTTCCTCTCTGTGCGTATAGTAGAAATCTATCCAGCTGCCTAGCTTAGCACAAATGAATGGAAGTGGATACGGACCACTAACCATAACGTTGGCGTGTTCCTTTACTGCTTTAGTTCAGAATCTCAGGGGAAACGGTAAGTGAAGAGCTTGTAAATTAAAATCCCATGCGGTTTAAATCTGTCAACCAGTGGGGCCTCCTGGGGGCTGTGTGTTTACCAGATACATTAGGTCATGGGTTTGAAGAATACAATAATAAAACATATTGATAATATAACACCATATTAATGTTCAGTTCCATGTCTCACGTAGTTTCAGGTTCCTGGAAACCCTGTCTCCTCTGGACACAACGTTTGGTAGTTTCACCTGGCTTTATTTAACCCATGCAGGGCAGGATATGGCTTTATTTAACCCATGCAGGGCAGGATATGGCTCTATTTAACCCATGCAGGGCAGGATATGGCTTTATTTAACCCATGCAGGGCAGGATATGGCTTTATTTAACCCATGCGGTGCAGGATATGGCTTTATTTAACCCATGCGGGGCAGGATATGGCTTTATTTAACCCATGCGGTGCAGGATATGGCTTTGTTGTCTTGGCAGGAACCGTCTGCTGGAAGTTAGCGGACAGACTCCGATGCAGCAGAAGTGAAACCTATACAGACCCCCGGCAGAGCCAGACTGAGTTACACCAGAGACACTACAGACGTGTAACAAGGCCAACACCTCGGTGGTATTTAATCAGCCTCGCAGAAGCTGGGGGAGTGTTTCTTACTAAATAATCTGACCCAGTATGATGATTCATCCAAGGTACATATCCTGAAAAGGGGAAATTAAATTATTATTTAGTGTCAAAGTTCACCTTTGTGTGGCTCTGTGGCTTGGCTCTGTGGGGGGTGGGTGCTGACAGACACCCCTCTATTTGCAGGGGTCGTGAACCAGCCAACTGTATTATTTAACTGCCAACGTTGTTTTGTTTTGTTTTATCAAATAAACTGACTTGAAGACAAGCTGAATACGGTCTGAAAAAACAGCCACCTGTAGTAGAATTGGCCGACAAACCACACAGGACGCATCTTTGCATACGCCGTTTGGCTTTTGTTCATTTCAAGTCCTTGGTCTCACGTCACGTCAACATTTATCTAGAGCTTTAGAGCCGGACAAACAAAACGACTATATCCTTGTGGCGTTCATCTCCTGTGGTGTCTGAGTGATGTGTGTGTGTGTGTGCACAGCGGTGTACCTCCAGACAGTGATGTGTGTGTGCACAGCGGTGTGTGTCAGTGTAACAGGTGTGGTGTGTGTGTGCACAGCGGTGTGTGTCAGTACAACAGGTGTGGTGTGTGTGTGATACGTCTCTCTGCCGCCCGTCGCTGAAACAACAACAGAAACTGATCCAAACAGGTGACAGAAGAACTGATCCCACAGACAGGGGAGAGGATGATTGGGTCTCGCTCGACAACATGGCTTTGGTCTTTATTCAACAGGAGTAACACCAGCAGCAGAAACAACAACACTGAGATAGTAATATGAAGAGAGGAGGCTGGAGAAACCACACTGTTTTTCGTGTGTGTTCATTTGTTTTGTGTGTGTTTATTGTGTGTGGGCAAGATGGAGTTCCCCGTTTGTGTGGTATTATTTTGTTGGTGTGTGTGTGTGGGGGGGGGGGGGGGTCTCTTTGTTGCGTGTGTGTGTGTGTGTATGTGTGTGTGGGGAGGGGGGTCTCTTTGTTGCGTGTGTGTGTGTGTATGTGTGTGTGGGGAGGGGGGTCTCTTTGTTGCATGTGTGTGTATGTGTGTGTGTGTGTGTGTGTGTGTGGGGGGGGTCTCTTTGTTGCGTGTGTGTGTGTATGTGTGTATGTGTGTGTATGTGGGGGGGGTCTCTTTGTTGCGTGTGTGTATGTGTGTATGTGTGTGTGTGCATGTGTGTGTATGTGTGTGTGTGGGGGGGGTCTCTTTGTTGCGTGTGTGTGTATGTGTGTGTGTGGGGGGGGTCTCTTTGTTGTGTGTGTGTGTATGTGTGTGTATGTGTGCGTGTGTGGGGGGGGGTCTCTTTGTTGCGTGTGTATGTGTGTGTGTGCATGTGTGTGTATTAGGGATGCCCCGATCACGTTTTTTGCCACCGATACCGATCACCGATCGTCGTGAGCCATATCGGCCGATACCGATCGTTTTTGATTAAAAGAAATTAAAATTTATTTTATATAATTTTTTTTTTTTTTATAAAATATATATATTATATAATTAGACTTGTACTTGTATTATCTGCGAGACATCGCCACCACGCAACAAGCTCCACTGTCTGTGTGTACTCTAGTAGCCTCCAGCTACGGCCAGGATTCTCCGGAGCTGCAGCTGGGCCTATACTCGAGTAGCCTCCAGCTACGGCCAGGATTCTCCGGAGCTGCAGCTGGACCCTATACTCGAGTAGCCTCCAGCTACGGCCAGGATTCTCCGACGCTGCACCTGGACCCTATTGATCACATTCAACAACATGCCCTCAGCTCGAATACGCATCGAATCAGTGTTATAAGACATTGATATCAGGAGCTATCTGTAGCTACTGCTAGCCGGATATATAACGTTAATACAACGCCTCAGTGAATTATTTAGTTCAATGGGACATTTCGTTTTTAACAGTGAACTAACTTGCGCTAACGTGAGCTAACAGCTAACAGCTAACAGGTATCATACACTCTACTAGACTTTGTGGAGCGTTTGTTGATGTCAGGAGCTATCGGTAGCTGGCCGGCTAGATACCGTTCGGTTAGACAATGCCTCATCATGTATTAAACTAAAAGTGAATAGTTGACTGGGTCATTTTGTAACGGTAGCTAAGCTAACGTTAGCTCAAGGAGACGCCGTCCTCCCGTGTCCCGTGTCTCACTAGACTAGACCCGTGTTTACATGCGCGCGGGAGGGGCTGGAGGAATGAGCAGAGACGCCGCACCACCGGTGTCTGAGACAGAACTCAGCGACAGCGGAGATCGGGTTTGTCGATCGGTGAAAATAAAGCATTATCACCGATCACCGATCGCATATTTATACTGATTATCGGCCGATAACGATCGGTGGCCGATCGATCGGGGCATCCCTAGTGTGCATGTGTGTGTGTGGGGGGGGTCTCTTTGTTGCGTGTGGCACGAGTGACATTATCCGCTCAGTCGTCCAAACGATCCTTCCCTCCCGTTAGTCTGTTCTCCACAGTCTCAGCTGTTCACGTGAAGGCGGCCGCACACGGGTAGGTGTTCTGGTAGTACGGCCGACACAGCAGCGCCACGCGCACCGCCGCGCAGTACAGACCCCCCAGGAGCCCCCCGGAGGACGCGGCGCTGCTGACCGCGGGGTCGGTGGCGGCGCGCCACAGCGAGCGCACGTCGTGGGCGTGGCCGTGCGAGGTCATCATGTGGCGGTAGACGCAGGGGTGGTAGGGCGTCCGGCCCTCCCCCGAGAAGTACGGGTGCTCCCGGGGCGAGACGCCCGCCACGTTGGCGCACATCCCCATGTAGACGTCGTCGATGTACATGGAGGCGTTGACGGCCAGCGTGGCCCGGTAGATCCTCTCCGCCACGTCCCCCGACACCACGTACCCCGCGCCGGCCGTGTAGTCCGGGTAGGACGGCCAGGGGTACAGCTCGTAGGGCACATGGTACTTGCTGTCCCTGCGGCGGACGGGAGGGGCGCCCCGGTGCACGTGCCCCACCCACAGGTCCCTGGCCCCCGCCCCCCGGGTCCCCAGCAGAAGGCCCCGCAGGTAGCGCACCAGGTTGGGCAGGTGCACGAAGACGTCGTCGTCGGCCGACATGAGGAAGCGCGCGTGGGGGCAGAAGGCGTGGCCCCAGCGGAACTGCAGGATGAGCTTGGTGGTCAGGTTGTGGAAGGTGTCCAGGAAGTCCTGCTGCACCAGGTCCCCCGACGCCCGGTCCTCCCGCCGCAGCGCCCGCTGCACCGCCGGCCTGCGAGCCGCGTCCGGGGACACCCCGAGCACGAACACCACGCGCACCACCTCGCCCAGCGCCCGCCGGGCGTAGCTCTCGCTGCCCCACGTGTCCCGGATCGCCCGCCGGCGCTCTACGTTCTCCGGTGACGATTTGACGAAGAGCAGGAGGAGGACGTCCGCGCCGCCGTCCCCGCCGCCGCCCCCCTGCCGGCACTTCTCCGGGTGGTTGATGAGGTAGGGGTAGGGGCCCGCGGCGGGGTCCCCGTGTGCCAGGGAGGTGTTGCCGAAGTGGTAGCTGTTGACGAGGTAGCGGTAGGAGTAGCTCCTCATGTGGCTGACCACGTGGTGCTCCAGCTGCTCCCAGCACACCATCACCACGCTCAGCACCAGGCCGGTGGTGAGCAGCTGCACGCACTGGCACCGCCTGATGCGCCGGAGGTTGATGAACATCGCTGCCGCTCGGCGACGGCCCACTGTCTAGGGATGACGCCGCACCCCTCCTCCCCCTCTCTCTGACCCGTTTGTCCTCCTCTTTCAGGCTTCTTGAGTGTCTATCCTTCCTCCTCTTTCAGGCTTCTTGAGTGTCTATCCTTCCTCCTCCTTCAGGCTTCTTGAGTGTCTATCCTTCCTCCTCTTTCAGGCTTCTTGAGTGTCTATCCTTCCTCCTCTTTCAGGCTTCTTGAGTGTCTATCCTTCCTCCTCTTTCAGGCTTCTTGAGTGTCTATCCTTCCTCCTCCTTCCTGCTTCTTGAGTGTCTATCCTTCCTCCTCCTTCAGGCTTCTTGAGTGTCTATCCTTCCTCCTCCTTCAGGCTTCTTGAGTGTCTATCCTTCCTCCTCCTTCAGGCTTCTTGAGTGTCTATCCTTCCTCCTCCTTCAGGCTTCTTGAGTGTCTATCCTTCCTCCTCCTTCAGGCTTCTTGAGTGTCTATCCTTCCTCCTCCTTCAGGCTTCTTGAGTGTCTATCCTTCCTCCTCCTTCAGGCTTCTTGAGTGTCTATCCTTCCTCCTCCTTCCTGCTTTTGATCACTCTCTCCTTCCTGTACTGTTCTCCTACTGTTCTGCGCTCATCCACTAACGGTGGAGGATCTAACGCTCCTCTCTACACTACAACCTCCTCTTGGTTTCAGTTGATATTCTTCCCTCCCTCCCTCCCTCCCTCCCTCTGATCTCTCTCTCTCCAAATTACAGCCAACCTATCCCTCCTTTCTTCACCTTCTCTTAATAATGTCGCCTCCTGCTGCTCCTCCTCCTCCCACCACCTCCTCCTCCTCCTCCTCCTCCTCCTCCTCCTCCTGTCCTTGTTTTCTTTCCGTCGTTGTCAAGTCCAGTAGGCCTTTGTCAGGCTCCTCACCAGACTGCTGGCGGTCTCCCTCCAGGGCGTTGGGGAGTGTCTGTGTTGCCTCATAGTGGCCTCTCTCTCTCAGTGCTCTGTCGTCATGAATCTGAGAGGGTCCTCTCTGCCGCTCCTTCACTAGCTCCTCTTCCTCCCGTTCTGTCCGGACGCACTCCTCTTCCTCCCGTTCTGTCCGGACGCACTCCTCTTCCTCCCGTTCTGTCCGGACGCACTCCTCTTCCTCCCGTTCTGTCCGGTCACTCCTCTTCCTCCCGTTCTGTCCGGTCACTCCTCTTCCTCCCGTTCTGTCCGGTCACTCCTCTTCCTCCCGTTCTGTCCGGACGCACTCCTCTTCCTCCCGTTCTGTCCGGTCACTCCTCTTCCTTCCGTTCTGTCCGGTCACTCCTCTTCCTTCCGTTCTGTCCGGTCACTCCTCTTCCTCCCGTTCTGTCCGGTCACTCCTCTTCCTTCCGTTCTGTCCGGTCACTCCTCTTCCTCCCGTTCTGTCCGGTCACCGCTCTGCCCGGTGCGGAGCTACCACGACGACTCGGGGACTCGATGCATCTGAAAGAAACGAGAGGAAAAACAAATAGAAAAAGATGGATATATGAATGAAATAAATTTGGTTCAGAAGGAGAGCTCAGCCGTTTCATTTGACAGCCGGAAATAAGAACATACGTCATCATGAATGATTACCGGAGCGAAGAAGCTTCGGTTATAGGAACGTTTTAGAGGGATACAATCACCTGTATGAGCTGGAGAACATCTCTAACAAGTTAGAAATACTAAATGGGGGCGTCCTCGTGGCGCACCGCATAGTTCTTTGCACACCTACGCGGCCGTCCCTGGTTCACCTCCCGCTCCCGGTGACATTTGTCGCATGTCTAGTTTAAGTTTAATGATCACTGGTGGAATCAGCCTGGCTGCAAACGACAGACTGCAGAGACATGTATCCAGAGACACCAGGGCCCTCATTCATCAACGTGACGTGGAAAATGTTCTATTTCCACACGTAAGCACAGAATTTAGAATCAGTGCACGCACAGAAATATTGGGATTCATCAACCGTGTGTACACAGGTCCTATGCTCCTCCGTGTTGATGAATACCACTTTGTTCTACCGTCAATGCTCGTGCATGATTATCCATATATGGTCATGAAAGTGATGAAACACCCCCCATGGGATGTGAAATAATGGACTGACCCGAGCGGAACTCTGAGAAACTTCACGGAGATTGTTCACTGCTGTCGAACCAAGAAGACACAACGTGTGTTATGGGATAAATAAAAGGCGGACTTGTAAACGGTGATGTCAGATATCAACGGCTCCCTAAGACCATTGCTGCAATTCTGCCTGGACAGCTCAAAATACTAATAAAGACCGTTCGTTGACCACTGTTTGGCGTTGGTTGTGTGTCATTATAACCGTGCTGTAATATGAATGCCTTTATTAGTTGTGTTCGATTGGCTATATGATTTTTAGAGGCATCTATTTTGTTGTCGGTATTACCGACAACAAAATAGATGCCTCTAAAAATCATATACTATTAGGTAGCCTATATGAATTACATATAATAGCAGCCATAGCCTACATTATGCAACAGTAACTTGCGCATACCAGTGTATGCGACGGACCAGTGTATACCTTATATCATATCATATTCATATAATAGTTTACTCTATCAGCATACCAGCATGTAATATGTTCTTTGTTAGAACTCAACTCGTTATTATTTTGCACATAGATTGCAGAAATACGGGAACGTTTTGATTTACATTAAAAGGCTTTGACATTGTAAAACTAAATACGTGGAATTCTGTAAGCATAATACAAGTCATATCACCCACACGATATGCTCTGTGTCGAGAGCATGTATGCTTTTCATTCATTTAAGACACATTATTGCAAGGGTTTTGTAATACACATACACCCTGGTGTCATTGCAATGCGTTTTTTATTCTTTCTTATACAGTAAAAAGGGGGAAGAACACTATATCGTGGGTGTTCATTAGAGATGTTCCGATACCATTTTTCCCTTTCCGATCCGATTCCGATACCTAAGCTTTGGGTATCGGCCGATACCGATATTTATCCGATACCAGTGCATAAAAAAAAAATAAATAAAAAAAAAATATATAAATTATACTTTTTTTTTTTTTTTTTTTTTTTGATACTGTTATACTGTTTTTTAGTAATAACTAGAACGTATGGTATTTATTCAACAACAGGTGATTGTATAGATTTGTATTAGTATCATTAATCAATGAGTATGGGCTGCAGCACTGCAGATATACCCTACTCCAATGATCCACACGGACATTAAACGGTGTTGCACTCGCTACTCAGTGGCTCTGCAGATATACCCTATTCAGTCTGTAAGCAGATAGAACGCGTTCATGTTGTGATTTTTGATGCAAAATAAATATTCAACATTCTCTTTTGAAACTCCGCCTCAGACTCTTATCCTTTGGCACTTGCTGTACTTTGCTTGCAGGTCTGCAGCCATTATTGCTGGATTATGTGAATAGCACCAACTTTAGACACGGTAACGTTATCAAGCTAAGCTAACTGACCTAGCTCGCCTTCCCGCATCGACATTAAGATAACGTTAGTAATAGTCAGCTAACGCTAGTCCGTAGCTACTTAACTTAAATACAATTCACCGTGGGTGCATTATTGTTGATAGCCGGTCACGGACAGTGTTAGGTCCTGGAGAAAGGACAGGCGATCATCTGATTTGATGTAACGTTAAAAGCGGATGTTGTTCCAACTAGCTATCTTTCCAGCTAATGCTATCATAACACCAGCAAAACACATCCCGATTCCGTCCGAGCTCCCCGTCACACCGCACTGTCGGGGACAATGGAATTTAAGAAAGTGTATCTGCTGTTAAAATGACACAGCATCACACTTTAAAACATGTTCATTTTATAATCCTCACTCTCCGCAGGACTCGGCAGGAGATAAATTACATCATGGGATCGGAGGCTAGAATTTACGTGTACTCGCCGATACCGATACTAGCATTTTAGGCAGTATCGGCGGCATTTCCGATACTAGTATCGGTATCGGAACAACTCTAGTGTTCATATGACTTGTATTCTGCTTACAGCTTCGAAATTCCACTTGTTTCGTAAAGCCTTTTAAATATAATCAAAACGTTCCCGTGTTTCTGCGGTCTATGCGCAAAATAATAATGAGTTGAGCTACGCGGAGCGCAGTCAGTCAGTACACCCCGTATATTCCGATAACGCTATATAAACCATGCTGCATTCATTCTGAGAGAAAGATCTATTATTCCAAATGCTATTTATAGGGTTTTGACCATAATTACACTACTGTTGCTATTTTACAATGAACTATAATGAATTACGGTTCATACAGAACATGCCAGTGTTGAAACTAATGCACAGACGCTCATTTCCTTGTTGTAATAATATATTCTACCACTGGGCATCAGCTAAGTGTGCTCCGAGCTGTGCGTACACATAAGCACGAAGTCAAGTTCAAGTTGAAATTGATGAATCCCACTCTTTGCTTAGAAATGGTCGTACGCACAGGTTAAGCACAAATCTGTGCGTAAGACACGTTGATGAATGAGGGCCCTGGTCATTGAGGCAGACTTGTGGATGTGCCATTATAATTACACTACTGTCACTATCAGTGAGGCAGCAGACTTGTAGAGACACCAGGTCAGTGAGGCAGCAGACTTGTAGAGACACCGGGTCATTGAGGCAGACTTGGAGAGACACCTGGGCCCTCATTCATCAACGTGGCGTAGAAAATGTTCTATTTCCACACGTAAGCACAGAATGTAGAATCAGTGCACGCACAAAAAAAACGGGATTCATCACACGTGCGTACACAGGTTCTACGCACACCTGTCTTGATAAATATGACTTTGATCCTACGTTTGAGCTTGTGCACTGTTTTAAGTATTTGCATACCAGAACCGCCCCGATTAACCATATACGGTAATGGAATACCCCCATGAAATGTGGAAAAATGGACTAAGCCGAGGGAACAGTGTTATGAGACAGGCTGATGTCGGATATGATATCTATTAACCATTGCTGCCTGGGCAGCGCAAACACTAATAAAGACCGTGCTGGAATATGACTGCCTTTTCCCCTGTTGTTTGATTAATACCCAGGGATTAAAGTTCTCCTCAATTTTATTCCAAATCGCGATGGATTTTCCGTCAATTTTCTACCTGCTGCATATGATTTCTAGAGGCATACTACAATCTATTTTGATGTCAGTATTGGGTAGCCTATATAAACAATAATACGAGAGCATATACAAAAACAATGAATCTCACTGCATGTATGATGTAGCCTGCCTTTCAATACATGAACTTGAATCCCATCATGTTTGTGTGCGGGACTCACAAGGCTGTTGTCACAATGGGTGGTACCGGTACAGTAATAACAGTCTACACAATATCACGATGGACCATGCCATAGCCTATGTTCTATTATGACATGATCCGTGACGACAAATGTTCCAGAATGTTTGATTAAGATATCATACTCTGACAGCATGCCTATGATCAACAAAAACGCGAACTTGAATCCCATCATCATATTTACATAGTCTGTCCACTATCTGGTGTCATTGCAATGCGTTTTTTATTCTTTCTTATACAGTAAAAAGGGGGAAGAACACTATATCGTGGGTGTTCATATGACTTGTATTCTGCTTACAGCTTCGAAATTCCACTTGTTTCGTTTAACGTAAAGCCTTTTAAATATAATCAAAACGTTCCCGTGTTTCTGCGGTCTGTGCGCAAAATAATAACGAGTTGAGCTACGCGGAGCGCAGTCAGTCAGTACACCCCGTATATTCCGATAACGCTATATAAACCATGCTGCATTCATTCTGAGAGAAAGATCTATTATTCCAAATGCTATTTATAGGGTTTTGACCATAATTACACTACTGTTGCTATTTTACAATGAACTATAATGAATTACGGTTCATACAGAACATGCCAGTGTTGAAACTAATGCACAGACGCTCATTTCCTTGTTGTAATAATATATTCTACCACTGGGCGTCAGCTAAGTGTGCTCCGAGCTGTGCGTACACATAAGCACGAAGTCAAGTTCAAGTTGAAATTGATGAATCCCACTCTTTGCTTAGAAATGGTCGTACGCACAGGTTAAGCACATATCTGTGCGTAAGACACGTTGATGAATGAGGGCCCTGGTCTAGGGATGGGTACCGAATTCGGTACTTTTGAGGTACCGAACCGAAACACGTCGGTATTACCGAGTATCGAATCAAGTGAGAAACCAAAAAAAATTAAATAAAAATAAAAAGATTTTATAATTTTTTTTTTTTTTTTTTACTTTTTTCTTTTCATGTCAACATTCACACGCACAATATATGCTTACCTAGGATTTGACTTGATTCAACAACAAAGCAGTCGGAGCAATGACAAGCCGAAAACTGTCGAAATTGTAGTTATTTGAAGTTTGGATTTTTTTTTTCACGACTGAGGTAGGTAAATTAAATTTCTTGAGACTAAAGTACAGAAAAAAGGTACCGTTGGGTACCGGTATCGATTCACAGGTACCGGTACCGGTATCGGTTCAAATGTGAAAGGTACCCATCCCTAACCAGGTCATTGAGGCAGACTTGTAGAGACACCAGGGGGCAAACTAAATGAAGTTCTCTATATCTAACCTGATTGTCACCACATGCAGCAACCTGTCCACAGCGATAGCTGCCATCTATCAGCTCCAGGCACCCAGACATGTGCTCACACAGCTCCCCCGCGCTGCTCACCCTAGTATCTCGCTGACACATCCACACGCTTGTTTTAAGCATGTTAGGAATGTCGCTAGTAGGTTATGCGTTATTGGCCACCCCTTTCTCAAAATACAGTAGAAAGTCGGCGAGGTCAGACATGTCCTTTAGTCGGAAGCTAAACTTAACTTTTTCAAACGCCAGGCAGGTAATATAATTCTTGTATCCATTGTTGTTTCTTAACTGTGCCGTTGAGACCGGAACACAACAATGTCTTTATCTGCGATGCCCCTGTGTTGTTGTGTATTTGACAAATAAAGAACTGGAACTTGAGAAGGTATTTCTTGGAGAATTGACAGGCGACGGTATTTGCCTTCAGCTACAACCATGTATTCCTTTCAAAACCCTGCTGACAACATTATAATCACAAGGCAGGTGTGCTTGAGGCCCACAGTGGTGCACTGAGCTAAAGTATCTTAGCACAATGATGTTCTTAGTAACAGAATATCAACATGTATCACACCTGTTACACTCACTGAGCTATATATACCGGCTATATCAGTTACACTCAGTGCACGACATGGGAGATACAGATTGGTATAACCTTTGTTACAAGACCAGAGCCATATTGTACATTTATACTTATTGAAGAGCAGAGATAGTAGAAGGGTTTGTCTCCCTCCATGGACTGAGATCAAGTGTGGAGAGGTTCAGACAGCAGGCCTATACTCAAGTACCTTCCCTACAGACATCAGGATAAGTAGCCTACTGTATATTTAAAACGTAGGATATGGTTATCACTCCACACGTGCTTCAGCATGAAGCTGCTGCCCAGGCCAGACTGGAGCCTCGACCCAAGTTGTGAGTTGTTATATCTTAATTGAACTATTTTATCACACTTTTTACTGTTCTATTTTATTATTTTTAACCTATTTTTAAACTGAATCAAACCGTTTTCGAGCTACTTGTACTTTATGTGAGTATTTTCATTTTAGAGAACTTTATATTTTTACTCCACTACATTTCAAGGGAAATATTGTACTTTTTACTCCCCTACATTTATCTGAACCCATCGGTTACTAGTTACTTTGAAGAAAAGGATTTTGCATAGAAAACATAATATATACAAAATAGAAAATGTATGAAGATGATATACTTTCACATTTGAAGCCTGTCAACTTCAAGAGGACGTAATCAGAGCAGCATAACTGGACCACATACCACTTTAACATAACTTTTAATCAGAGCAGCATAACTGGACCACATACCACTTTAACATCACCTTTAATCAGAGCAGCATAACTGGACCACATACCACTTTAACATAACCTTTAATCAGAGCAGCATAACTGGACCGCATACCACTTTAACATAACCTTTAATCAGAGTAGCATCACTGGACCACAGACCACTTTAACATAACCTTTAATCAGAGCAGCATAACTGGACCACACACCACTTTAACATCACCTTTAATCAGAGCAGCATAACTGGACCACACACCACTTTAACACGACCTATAGAGGTCAATGGATACACAAACGTCATACAGAATGTGTACTTTTACTTTAGACACTTAAGTACATTCAATAGCAAACACTTCTCTACTTTTACTTCAGTCGAATTTGAATGGAGGACTTTTACTTTTACCAGACTACTCATTTATCTCTTACTTAAGTAAAGGAACTGTGCACCTCTTCCACCACTGCCGCTGGGCAATAGTTGTGGTCTGGAGACGTAGATATGAGTCTCATGCTGCAGACTGTACACATGGATACATAGTGTCATAGATGTAGATATGAGTCTCATGCTGCTGACTGTACACATGGGTACATAGTGTCATAGATGTAGATATGAGTCTCATGCTGCTGACTGTACACATGGGTACATAGTGTCATAGATGTAGATATAAGTCTTATGCTGCTGACTGTACACATGGATACATAGTGTCATACAGTAGATATGAGTCTCATGCTGCTGACTGTACACATGGGTACATAGTGTCATAGATGTAGATATGAGTATCATGCTGCTGACTGTACACATGGGTACATAGTGTCATACAGTAGATATGAGTCTCATGCTGCAGACTGTACACATGGATACATAGTGTCATACAGTAGATATGAGTCTCATGCTGCTGACTGTACACATGGATACATAGTGTCATACAGTAGATATGAGTCTCATGCTGCAGACTGTACACATGGATACATAGTGTCATACAGTAGATATGAGTCTCATGCTGCTGACTGTACACATGGATACATAGTGTCATACAGTAGATATGAGTCTCATGCTGCAGACTGTACACATGGATACATAGTGTCATACAGTAGATATGAGTCTCATGCTGCTGACTGTACACATGGATACATAGTGTCATACAGTAGATATGAGTCTCATGCTGCTGACTGTACACATGGGTACATAGTGTCATACAGTAGATATGAGTCTCATGCTGCAGACTGTACACCAGCGTTTCCGTTAGCCGGTAATTACCGGTATTTGACCGGCAAAATATGTTGAAGTCTGAATATTTAAATCTCTCCGGTCATAATGTCCGGTGAAAATAATTCCTCTAAGCACAATTTTATTATTTGAATTGTATTAAAATAGGCTAAAATTAAATAGCCTATGCGATGAACGAAACAATCATTACATTTGTTTCATTGTTGCTTCACTCTGATAAAGCGCGGATGGCGCCGCTCAGATGTGAATCTTTTTTTTTTTTTCTTTTTTTGAGCCTGTCTGGCCAGCCACCATAACGACAAACAGGTATACGAGCGAGAGAGAGAGAGATGGCCAAACAAGCTAAGCTTATCAAATATTTCATGAAACCAAGCACAAGCAGGTCTAATAATAATGACATTGACAACGAAGATGAGTCTTCTGAAGTCACAGAGACCGCCGATGCTCCCGCGGAAAATAAACAGAAATGTCGAGCGTTCAGGCGGCGGCCCGAGTGGAAAGTTAAATTCTCCTGGCTGAGGTACGACATTATAGTCTAGTAGTCTAGCCTCTATGATGTACGAGAGATAACATTGATTGAACGTACACAAAGTACACTTTATTGATTGAACCACAAAGAGCATCCCCAGTCTGCTGCTACCGTTGCGAGCCTCGCAGACGTCCACCTGTTCCAACGGGGATATATCAAAGTCGAACCAACCAGACGACCCGCTGTTCTCGCACAACGAGAGACGGGGTGAGTGAGTGTTGACATTTTTTAATCATATGCAACTGTTGGTTGACTGCCGTGTCACATAGTAATGCATATTATTGATTATAACTAAATGTAGGCTATAATGAAATCAACAAATGCGTTACGAGCATGTGGCTCGTCCTCTCTGCATGTGGCGACGAGCTAGCAAACGAGGCAATGTGATGATCAACTACAGTTTGCTGTGTGTGAAGTTGAACATTATGATATGTGTGATGTGTCTGATACAACGAGGTGAAGCGATGTCGACTCGAGATTAATTTGGGGGTGCGTGTGACAGCTGCTGCAGCCGCGAGCCTGCGGGGCGGGAGCTTGATGCTGGATTAGCGTATCGCACTAACTTGGGAGGCGATAGATAGTAATTTGATTCTGCAAATCAATTTCTCATTCTTCGCTTGATGTAATTAATACAAATGTCCAATATAACGGAATTCGTTAGCTCATAAAAATGTGATTATAACAGACTGCTGTTTAAAACTCTGACCGGAATTTCTCGAATATGTCCGGGGATAGAAATCTTGCAGGACACCCAGACCGGCACGAATATGTTCTAACGGAAACGCTGCTGTACACATGGATACATAGTGTCATACAGTAGATATGAGTCTCATGCTGCAGACTGTACACATGGATACATAGTGTCATACAGTAGATATGAGTCTCATGCTGCTGACTGTACACATGGATACATAGTGTCATACAGTAGATATGAATCTCATGCTGCAGACTGTACACATGGATACATAGTGTCATACAGTAGATATGAGTCTCATGCTGCTGACTGTACACATGGATACATAGTGTCATACAGTAGATATGAGTCTCATGCTGCTGACTGTACACATGGATACATAGTGTGATACAGTAGATATGAGTCTCATGCTGCAGACTGTACACATGGATACATAGTGTCATAGATGTAGATATAGATGATAGATAGACATATATAATATGATGCACCAGGGAAAAGAGTCCCTTTATTTTACACCTTAATAACCCCTTAAATAACTAAATTCTTTTAATCCTCTTTTTCTCTGCCTGATTTTTCTATTTTTCTCCCCATCCCAATTTAGTCGTTATGCCAATTCCCCCCCTCCCCTATCTGGTTGTTGTGCGCATGTTCCTCCTACTGGTCGGTACAAGGGAACCCTGAAGTCCACCACATGCTTCCTCCGACACACCTGGCAGCGAGGACTCTCATTGGTGAAGCGTAACGCGTGGGAGGTCACGCTGCCTTCATCACTTCCTGCCTTTCGCTGAGCAGGCACCCAGACCTGACCTGTCCACAACACCAGATTACCACACACGACTTCCCTCCCCCTAACTCAGCCAAACGAGTTAGTATGAGGGCCGGCCCAAGCCGCAGGCAATGCTGACTCCGGGAGTCGAGACCGCAGCCTCTTGCATTGGTGACGAGTAGGGATGCTCGATATTGGCATTTTTACCGATACAGATATACCGATATTAATTTCCGATACCGATATCAACCGATATCAACCGATACCGATATATGCAGGGTTTCGCCCCCCAAAAAATTGAATAATTTCAGGTAATTAACATTACATATCTCTTGTTGTGGAATTAACACAACATTATGCATACTTTTGACAATAAATAAAATCAGAATGTGTTCTTACTTGCTTGCCTGGGTAAATAAAGGTTATAGATATAAATAAAAAAATTTAATTATAATTTTTTTGGAAAACCGATACCGATATTTTCCCGATATCACATTTTAATGTTTAAAGCATGTTTAACCCTTTCACTGCCGCACTACCAAACGGTTAACCCTTTCACTGCGACAATACACAGAAGGTTAACCCTTTCACTGCCACACAACAGCAGGTTAACCCTTTCACTAACCGTCGGTAGTGTGATAGTAAAGGGTTAACCTTCTGTAGTGTGGCAGTGAAAGGGTGTATTAAGTGGTGTAGATGAAGGCATTTTAATTCCTTTATAAGGGATTATTGTTCCTTAGCGAGGGACAGAGTGCCTAAATGTGACCCCCCTGACCCCGGGGACAGAGTGCCTAAACATGACCCCCTGACCCCGGGGACAGAGTGCCTAAACATGACCCCTGGGGCAGAGTGCCTAAACATGACCCCTGAGGCAGAGTGCCTAAACATGACCCCTGGGACAGAGTGCCTAAACATGACCCCTGGGACAGAGTGCCTAAACATGACCCCTGAGACAGAGTGCCTAAACATGACCCCTGAGACAGAGTGCCTAAACATGACCCCTGGGACAGAGTGCCTAACCGTGACCCTGTGACCCCTGGGGCAGAGTGCTTAACCTTCTGTAGTGTGGCAGTGAAAGGGTTAACCTGCTGTCATGTGGCAGTGAAAAGGTTAACCTTCTGTGTATTGGTGCCGTGAAAGGGTTAACCGCTTGGTAGTGCGGTAGTGAAAGCGTTAATGAGTGTACAGTCAGTGTAGTGCTCAGAGTTATTTATTCAACCACACGACTTTCATCCGTCCACCTCAGCGTTTTCCTGGACGCCTGCCTACCCCCGAGTTACTCAAATCTACATGCTACTCTGCCTGTACTATTCGACCCAAAAAAGAAAAAAATAATAACGAGCATGATGGCTGCGCGAGTCTTGAGAAGCGGGACCGGCCCCGTGGATGGAGCTACCATGGCTGAACTAATGGAGAAACTCAAACAGGCTTTCACCACGGAGTTCAGAACGTTTACTGCCTCGCTCGAGTCTAGACTCGACGGCTTCCAACTAGCGGTCGTAGACCATAAACCAACGCCTGGCCTCCGTAGAAGACGGCCTGAATATGTGGTCGGGTAGGATGGTAGAGCTGGAGGCCAGGTGCACAGCTCAGGACGAAATCATCGACAAGCTAAAAAACAAGCTAATTGATGTCGAATCACGCAGCCGGCGTTCTAACATACGCATCCTGGGCCTGGACGAATCCCTACACAGCAACCGTCCTAGTGTCTTTTTCGCGGAGGTCCTGGTGGAAACCATGGGGAAATATGTTCTCGCTACACCACCGGAGCTTGACCGATGCCACAGGACGCTAACACCCAAACCAGTGCCAGGCTCCAGGCCTAGGGCAGTGATTGCCCGCTTACATCACTACAAGATTAAAGAGGCTATTATCCTGGAAGCTCGCAAAAGGAGAGGGAATCTGACATACAGAGGGAAACCAGTCTCGATCTTCGAAGACTACTGCCCGAGGTGGTCGAGCAACGATCACAATATCGAGATGTCATGGGGCCCCTGTACAAACGTGGATTTAAACCGTTGCTCCAATTCCCTGCGAAGCTGATCATCCGAGCCAAGGATGGCATGAGGATGCATCTACCGTCGCCCAAGGACGCCGTGGACTTCCTGAGGACCCGGCCCAGAGAGACCCCGACACCGGCTTCACCAGAGCCGGACGCGGACCCGATGCCGGCTCCACCGAGGCCGGACGCGGACCCGATACCGGCCTCATCAGATCCAGACGCGGTAGTAGCTCTGGGCCGTTAGCATCCTGCTACGGCTATCACACAGAGAGGGATTGCATTTAATATTTTATTACATATGTGATTATGGATGAATACTTGACGTTAGGCTTCGCCTGGAAGTTTATCTTTTTCTTTTCTCTCGCTATCTGACATAAGGGGAGGGGGACAATTCTGTTGTATATGACTCTTGTACTGTTGCACGACTATAGCCACGGCTGGGATGCTAGGTTGCTAAGTGTTAACGTTCCGTTTCGGATGGAGCGGGACTTATTTTATTTTTTGTTTCGGATATTTCTGCCACGCTTATAACTTTTACGCGCTATGCCAGTGCCCAGCCATGTTTTGGTTCATAGCCACTGGGATGCGTTTACTGTTGCTTGCACATTGAACGAACTGGGGTCTCGTGGCTGCGCCAACCGGGCCGCGGCTATTCGGATCTCAACCGGTTCATGCGACCCGCATGGCTCCCATCAATATTTGCTGCTGACAATGTGCTCGCTGGAGCGGCAGATGACCCCCTGCACAGCGCCCTCCTCTGGCGGGGAGGCCTAATTGTTTAGGGTCAAACCAGCGTCAGGGGAGATAACAGACCCACGGACAAGGTATCACCCCCTCCCGGCCTGGTGGATGTACTGCACGCCTGTTCTATCGCAACATGCCTGGAAGATACACCCCCCCCCTTTTACCAATAGTTTTGGGCTCCAGCCATTGACCTTACTAATGGCTTATGGTTCAATTTGAATTTTCTTCTTTACTTTACACTTTGAGGCACTTTTATATACAGGGGAATGTGGCAGTTAGCCACTGAGATGGTTCTACGAATGGTAGGTTTGAAGTCTCTGGGAATGTTGGTGAGTCCCTGTGATGTTGGGGAAAGACCCACTGGTTCCACACCTTTATATGTTTTTAATGTCATTTATATTTGTTTTATGTATGGCTCAAAGTATGTGTGCATAGTGTTTAAGATAAGTGAATTCTGCATGCCCACAGGCTTGTCCAGGTCTGCCCCGCCTACAAACCCCTCAATATTCTATGGCTACGGCTAACTCTGAGAGCTTTAAGCTCTGCTCCTGGAATGTTCGAGGTCTTCAGAAATTAGCTAAGAGGAAGGCGAGTCTGAACTTTTTAAAGAGGGAGAATGTCTCTATTGCTTTTTTACAGGAAACCCATATGGGGCCAAACGACACTGCTAAACTCCAAAAGAGTTGGGTGGGACAGGTCTTCGCCACAAACTATTCTACATTCAATAGGAGTGGCCATATTGATCAATAAAAATCTCCCCTTTAGACTCATAACTTCCTCTTTGGATAGCCAAGGTCGCTATGTGATTATCAAAGGGGTTCTTAAGGGTAAAGAAATGACATTTATGAATGTATACTGTCCCCCAGGCTACTCCCCTGACTTTCTATCCAAAATATTTACTGAATTGAATGGCCTGGCCTCTGAGAATGCTTTTGTGGGCGGAGACTTTAACTGTCACCTTATACCGTCTCTTGACAAACTCCCACCCAGTCTGGCTCCCCCCTCTAGGCAAGCAAAGATGCTCACCTCCCTATGCAAAGACACTGGATTCTCAGATGTCTGGAGAACCCTTTGCCCATCCGAACTGAAGTTCACCTTTTTTAGCGGCCCACACAAGAGCAACAGTAGAATAGACTATTTCTTCATCCCTTCCTCTAGGCTCTTTCTAGTATCGTCCTGCACAATCGGAAGTATCGTTTTATCGGATCACGCCCCTATATATCTGGTCTACTCCCTGTCAGAAGAGAGGGCGCTGTCGAGGCGTTGGCGCCTCAACCCATACCTCCTCAAAGATGATATGTTTGTCTCCTATTTCGAATTTAAAATGTTCTACTCAATTAACTCGCATTCTACGGATAACCCGTCTCTGCTCTGGGAAACATCCAAGGTCTTTTCTCGCGGACTGATTATGTCTTACGTATCATCCAAGAACCGCAAGAAAAAAGAACAATGCAAACTTCTTGAATCCAAACTAGCCGAGCTTGAAAATCAACATGTTTCAAACCCAGCCCCGGCTGTGCTTATAGAGCTTACGTCCACCAGAACTGCGTTAAACACTCTTCTGATCCAGGACGCCAAATACTCTCTTAAATTTGCCAGACAGAGAATGTACGAACACAGTGACAAGCCTGGTAGGTGCCTAGCTAACTTGGCAAAAAAAAGGGCTGACACCCAAGTAATAGCCTCAATCTCGGACTCCAACGGGGTCAGGTCCTTTGACACCAAAACTATTAATAAAGAGTTTGCCTCTTTCTATGCCCAACTCTATAGGACCAAACGACCCGACGGTGCTCTCTCTGACGTGCAAGCTTTTTTTGCTGACTTGCACCTCCCTAAGGTATCGAAAGATCAGAACTTGCTCCTTAACGCCCCAATTATAAAGGAAGAAGGTCTGGGCGCAGTCATATTCGGTCATATTCTTTTGGATCCCCTGCTGGCAATGCTTAATCACTCCTCTGAGGTGGGGATATTACCCCAGTCCCTACGGGAGGCTAATATTTGCCTTCTCCTTAAGAAGGGTAAATGCCCTGAAAAGTGCGCCTCCTATAGGCCTATAGCCCTACTTAATTCGGACCAAAAGTTGTTCTCCAAGATCCTGTCCATGCGCCTGGAAAAAGTACTCCCTTTCATTATAAACAAAGATCAGACTGGTTTTATTAAGGGTAGGAACTCTACCGACAATATGAGACGGCTCCTTAATATCATCCAAATGACTCGTGAGACAGACCCCACCCGTGGTGGTTCTGTCTCTCGACGCGGAGAAGCTATTTCGACCGTGTAGAATGGCCGTATTTGTTTCTAACCCTCGCTGAATTTGGCTTAGGAGACACTTTTATTGACTGGGTCAAGGTTCTTTACAACTTGCGGATGTCGGCGGTCCTGACTAACGGACTTAGGTCTAACAACTTTCCTCTACAACGGGGGAACCCCCAAGGGGATCCTCTTAGCCCTTTACTATTTGACATGGCCATAGAACCACTCGCTCAGGCCATAAGGCAGTCAGCCGAGATCTCAGGTATTAGAGTGGGCGAGAGGGAGCACAAAATCACTCTTTACGCGGACGACGTACTGATCTTTATATCTAAACCTGACTCTTCCATTCCATGTCTAACCCGCATGATTTCCACATTTGGAACCTTCTCAGGGTACAAAATTAACTTTTCCAAATCCGAAGCAATGTCACTTGGGACACTTAAATCTAGGGATGCACCGAATGGGAAATTCTTGGCCGAAACCGATACCGAAAATAGGAAACAGTTGGCCGAAAACCGAATGCCGGAAGGCCGAAAATGATTAATATAAATATATATGTTTTTTTTTTTTTTTTTTTGCTACCTGATTATGGCAAAAGACATGATTATGGCTAAACTTAACTTAAATAATATTAATAATCACTATTATGGGCCCATAAAACATTTATTCAGCACTTTTGAATGCATACATTAATTCCAGACTGTTAAGACTAAAAGACTACAACGATTGATGACGACTTCCTGTCCTCGCATTTCCATTTCCGGTTTAACGATACATTTTCAACAACAGATTGCTGCTAATTAAACACTTCATTTAAACGGAGTAACGTTAACGTTATGTCGAGTTCATACGTGTAGTGTAATATGAACTCGTCATAACGTTAACATTACTCAGTGTCCACTGTTGCTGCCACCGTTGCGTCGCAGATGGATGGCACACTGTTAGCTCCGTAGCTAATCCGCTCCTAGACTACTGATAGCAGTACCGTTAACGTCGGAGCTGATCAATACTCCGGTTTTTTCTAATTTAGTTTAGAACCGGGTTTCGGGGGGCATCCCTACTCCCAAGAGGAGTTAGTTATCACAGGCTGTAGAATGCAGGAAGAGCTGCTCACGTTACATGTTGTGCATGCTACCGGTATGTCTGTAGTCGCGTTTTGATGACGTCATCACAACAACACGTTATTTGACTTTCGGTCATATATTTTCGGTGCTAAAACCCTTTCGGCCGAAAGCCGAAAGAGCCGTTTTAACCATTTTCGGCCGATAATTTTCGGTGCATCCCTACTTAAATCCATTCCGATCCTGCCGAGCCCTTCCCATTTCGCTGGTCGCCCTCCTTTGTTTACCTAGGAGTATTTGTGACACCCACCTATGATACATTGTTTAAGGCCAATTTCCCCCCCCTTTTAGACACCATAAGGGCAGACTTAGTTAGATGGGCCCCTTTACCGATCTCCTGGCTGGGTAGGATAGCCCTCGTCAAAATGAACGTACTCCCCAGACTATTATACCCTCATGATCCCAGTGCTGCTGACAAACAAGGTTATCAAGGTGCTAGAAGGCTGGCTAAGCTCATTCATTTGGAATGGGAAGAAACCGCGTCTGAAAATGGCCAAATTACAGATGGATAGTGAAGATGGGGGTCTAGACCTACCTAATATTAGACATTACCAACTAGCAGCACACCTTAGGGTACTGGTCGGCTGGTTCAGATCAGACCCACTGTCAATCTGGCTAGACATTGAATCCTCGCAATCTAAGTCCCCCCTGTGGAACCTACTATTTATCAAAGACTTTAAGTCTGTTAGGAAAATATGCTCTAACCCCATCACACTATGTTCCGTCAAGGCCTGGAAGACTGTCCGTAAGGTGGAGGGCCGAGCCAAGCTGACCTCTCCTCTTACCCCGATCGTAGGCAATCCTGACTTTAAGCCAGACCAAATTGGCGGCGGCTTCAAGACCTGGCATAGGCAGGGCATAACTGATCTTGGCCACCTGTTTGATGGCCAGACCCTAATGTCCTTTACACAGCTGCAGCACCGGTATGGCCTATTGAAAGCGGATTTTTTTAGATACCTACAAATTAGGCAGTTTATCACCAAGGACACCTCACTTTTAACTAACAGCTCCACCTCGCAGGTGGAGAAAGTCCTCTCCTTGCAGATCCCCAAAAAACAAATATCTATCTTCTATAGTACTCTGAACCTTAATTCTTTATCTTCCTTTGTTACTACTAACAGTCCTGAGAAAAAGACCTGGACATAGAGATCACAGATGCAGACTGGCAGGATGCATGGACCTACGCAAAAAAAATCTCTGTTTGCAACCGCACCAAGGCTATTCAAGTTAGAATCTTGCACCGCATTCATATTACCCCCGCCCTTAAGAGTAAAATGGATCCCAATACGTCCCCACTTTGCTTTAAATGTAAGATAGAGACTGGAAACCACGTCCACTGCTTTTGGACCTGTGTAAAGCTTCAGAGCTATTGGTTTGACATCGTAGAGGAACTATCTGACATATTTCACACCCCCATCGAGCTGGATCCCCTCTGCCTTTTACTGGGCCTCCCAGATATTCATATTGCCAATTTCAAACATAAGAGACTGTTCAATTTGTTGACATTTGCTGCTAGGAAGAACATCCTGTTGTTTTGGATCAAGGATGAGGTCCCATCAAAGAGGTCATGGCACAATATCATAATGGAATGCATTCCCTGTGAGTATATCACGTGCATGCTGCATTCCAAGTTGAACACTTTTTATGAAATCTGGGACCCTTATCTGTCACATATTGGACCTGCGCTATCCACCACTGTACTCGCCGGATTTCCCAATTACCAGTAACCTCCCAATGGACCAATGCTGCCTTGTTTTGTCTGATTGTACTGGCATTGTTGCAGAGGGAACCGTAACTGATGCGAAGGTAGGGCTGGGCGATATAACGATAACGATAAATATCGCGATATATTTTAATAATCGATATCGAATATCGAAATTAAAAAAATATCGAAAAATCGTTTTTTTTTTTTTTATTTTTTTTTTACCTGCAACAGGGCAGTTTTAAAACCAGAGACAGTGGACAGACTTGTCTTTCTTGCCTGCAACTTAAAGTAATGGCTTTGCTTGTCCAAATGACAATACTGACCAAATTCAGATTTCTTTTTCTCTTGTCCATTTATTTTGTTTGCTTTCTAATTTAAAATACATTTTGAAACCGTCTGTACACAGTAGGCTATGTGTGCTAGCAGAATTGGACTCCAGTCCACCAAAAAAGCGCCAAAAGATCGAAAATAAACTAGCAGAGCCAGAACTGTTCAACTCCTCTGGAGCCACAGCCAGCAGAGAAGCCGGTTTACTTTAGCTTTTAAACCAGCTGCAGCCTGAGAACTGGAGTGTGAGGGGATGTAACACTAAAGATGGCGGCAATGACAAAGAATTGCTGCAAAATAAACATACATCTGTTGTTAACACTTTGACTGCCTAAAAACGATTTACAACGTCTTTGCTGGCGATGCTAAAGTTGCCGGGGGACGCTGTACGTCGTCTTTGTATCAATATTTCAAAAATCTGCGATCTGATCCATAATGTCCCTCCGCTGGCCTGAGAACCACCAGCAGGACCCACTGAGCTCTCTGGCGGTTCAGGAGCGCCATCTGGTGGCCGATCGCGCAACCGCTTAACAGGAAGCACAGTGGAGGTTGTGCTAGATGTCCGTATTGCTTCCGGCCACTCGGGATAGGTTCCGGCATTCTAGCTCGTCACTCTACATAGCGATCGATTGCCAATAACTCGATAAACAACATGATTTGGACGTATATACCATTATACAAGCTGGAGATGGACCGGGTAATAATATATCCCATAATGATAAAATTTCTACTCGACGATGATCGCCCAACGGCGCGCGGAGACTGGGGTGAGTTTCAGCGTGTAACGTTACCATCTTCGATACTAACTGCTTTTATCAACATTTGACCCACATTAGATGATTGGTATAACGCTGCCCACGGAATTATAAACGCCCCCTCGCCCATCCGGTCAACATCAGATGACGTGTAGTAACTTCTAGAAGTACGTCTAGTTGGAATTTTTTATATCGCGCTGATTGCCATCAAACTGTATTTCATCATCAATATAATGCATTTGGGGCTATATATCACGTTCTGGAGAAAGTTGCAGAAAGAGATGAAAACATACTTATACATTAGACCATACTTTACTATGAATATGTGAATGAAAAAGTTTAACGTTGCTACACAATGAACAATACATATAGGACTTTGAATGGGCCCTAATAATGGCAATGTAGCAATAGAATTTAAAAAGTTATAGCCCTGCAAAGAAGGGGACTTTCTCCATAGACAAATAGCGCTGGCAATCTATGGTATATCATTAATTTAACCCAAGGCAACCAAAGTGTTAAAAAAAAAAAAAAAAAAAAAAATTATACTTATAACAATTCGATAATTATCGATATCGAGAAATAAAATAAAATTATCATATCGTTATCGCGATATGATTTTTTTCCATATCGCCCAGCCCTATGCGAAGGTGCTTACATATACACGGACACATGCACACATATACGCATGCACACACATAGAACACACGTCACTCACACACATGCAACATGCAACCGCAAATTACATAGGCATATCAAACATTCACTGTGTCTTGTGCTGTTATTATTGTTGTTAGTGTTACTATTATTATTATTGTTAATGGTATTGTATTGTGATGTCTTGTTCTATGTTGGAAAATTGAAAATAAAAACATTTATAAAAATAAATAAAAAGATAGAAACCATGCCTCTTGACCACATTATTGTCGCCCTATAGCCGAATTCTGTTAACAGTTAACTCGCGATTAATCGCAAATTAATCGCATTTAAAAAAAAAAAAAAAATCTACCTTAAACAGATCTTTTTCAAGTTCCAAGTTTTAATACTCTTAACATGCGAGTCAACAAATGCTTGCTTAACACCCCTTCCTGACAGGCAGCGACGCGAGCGAGCGAGTTTGCGAAAATGATTCAAATGTATTCGTTCAATCAGACTATCCTGACCTGCCGCGAGCGACAGCGAACTGAGCGGCGATGCCGTCCACCCCTCAAATATTCGCTCGCTGTGTCTCTAGTTGAGCGATTACGCGGCCGAGTCCCGCCCCTAAACACTTTTTATTGGTCGAGAATCGCAGGCTGCTTTGTCCCTGTGCTTCCAGGTAACACACACACACACAGACACACTCGGACACGTGCTGCGTCATATCAGGACAGTGTCGTGCACGATTTCGTCTCCAGTTCGCTCGCTCGCTGTTTGTCAGGAACCGGTGTTATGCAGCCATTTAACACAAAAGGATGACCCTCATGCATTGCAAATTTGCATCAAATTCAAAACAGAGTGATGCACAAAATAACTTAAAAGAAAATAATAATTTAAAACAATGAATAAAGTGTGCATGAAATAATAGGGGAAAGAAAACGTTAGGAACTTGTTACATTCACCCACACAAGGGCTGATTAATCACACACCCCCCCTCTCTCTCTCTCACACACACACACACACTCTCCCAGCTCTTTCTCTCTTGCCCCTTCCTCATCTCTCTCACCCCCCTCTCTCTATATATCTCACACACACACACACACACACACACACACACACACACACACACACACACACACACACACACACACACACACACACACACACACACACACACACACACACACACACACACACACACACATTTTAATACTTTATTTGGTTCCACAAATTATATTACATAAACAGGGAATCAAATGTATCGGGGCCAAGCAGCACTGAACACTTAAGGGTACACATAGCACCTCCTTCTCCACGTGGCTAAGCTGCCAATAATAGCTGAGACAGAGCAATATTTGGCAATTTGTTTGGCTTTTACAATACATTACAATACACCTGAGTGACCGTTTCATCCTCTTCATCACTCATTGTGGCCATCTTCTATGGCTTGTCACTCTGACTGTCTATTCTTCTGATAGCAGACCAAAGATCCCCGCTTTCTAGTCTTGCACAAGGACCAATCAGCATGGGTATGGGCGGGTTCATTTTCCATTGATGGGGATTTGATTGGCTGTTTACCTGGATTAATAATGTTAACGTTAGTTTGGCCAGATAAACAATTCAAATATACTAATTAAAATGGTTGGACCTGCGAGATTTGTACTTTGTAGGTCTGCATTTTAAATGTAAGGAGTAAAAAGTATGTTTTTTTTCTCTGAAATGTAATGGAGTAAAAGTACAAAGTATACAAACCTAATAATACTAGAGTAAAGTACAAATCCCCCAAAACAGTACTTAAGTATTGTTTGTAACAAAGTAAAAAAAAATTGTATGTTTCTCTTTTAACCCTTTCACTACCACACTACAGAAGGTTAACCCTTTACTATCACACTACAGACGGTTAACCCTTTCACTACCACACTACAGAAGGTTAACCCTTTACTATCACACTACAGACAGTTAACCCTTTCACTACCACACTACAGAAGGTTAACCCTTTACTATCACACTACAGACGGTTAACCCTTTCACTACCAAACTACAGAAGGTTAACCCTTTCACTACCACACTGCAGAAGGTTAACCCTTTACTATCACACTACAGACGGTTAACCCTTTCACTACCACACTACAGATGGTTAACCCTTTCACTACCACACTGCAGAAGGTTAACCCTTTACTATCACACTACAGACGGTTAACCCTTTCACTACCACACTACAGAAGGTTAACCCTTTACTATCACACTACAGACGGTTAACCTTCTGTAGTGTGATAGTAAAGGGTTAACCTTCTGTAGTGTGGTAGTGAAAGGGTTGACCCTTTGTGGTGTGGCAGTGAAAGGGCTAAAACAAGCTCATGTCTTGTAAAAAGGTGACAAGGAAGAAATATCAAAAGCAGTCTGTCCTGAGAGACTCGAGTGCGTGGCGAGCGTGCGTCGCTTACAGGCGCTCTCCGTTGATCTGTTATGTAACTTTGAGTCTACCTCAGGGTTGTCGGTGTCCCTGTGTCCACCGGGTTGGCTAACTGTTAACTCTGTTTATGGCTGGAGTGAGTGTAAGCACAGACCAAGCACAAAGCGCCATAATAGAAGGGGCTTTAGCCTGGCAGACCCCCCCCCTGGACCCCTGGACCATGGAAGCTGCTGATGTTTGTGTTACCCGTCACACAATGGGGATGGACACATTATTTCCAGAGCAAATCATTTAGACTCCACTCTCACGGAGGGTCAGGGGTTAAATAATTTAGACTCCACTCTCATGGAGGGTCAGGGGTTAAATCACTTAGACTCCACTCTCATGGAGGGTCAGGGGTTAAATCATTTAGACTCCACTCTCATGGAGGGTCAGGGGTTAAATCATTTAGACTCCACTCTCATGGAGGGTCAGGGGTTAAATCATTTAGACTCCACTCTCATGGAGGGTCAGGGTTAAATCATTTAGACTCCACTCTCATGGAGGGTCAGGGGTTAAATCATTTAGACTCCACTCTCATGGAGGGTCAGGGGTTAAATCATTTAGACTCCACTCTCACGGAGGGTCAGGGGTTAAATCATTTAGACTCCACTCTCATGGAGGGTCAGGGGTTAAATCATTTAGACTCCACTCTCACGGAGGGTCAGGGGTTAAATCATTTAGACTCCACTCTCATGGAGGGTCAGGGGTTAAATCATTTAGACTCCACTCTCATGGAGGGTCAGGGGTTAAATCATTTAGACTCCACTCTCATGGAGGGTCAGGGGTTAAATCATTTAGACTCCACTCTCATGGAGGGTCAGGGGTTAAATCATTTAAACTCCACTCTCATGGAGGGTCAGGGGTTAAATCATTTAGACTCCACTCTCATGGAGGGTCAGGGGTTAAATCATTTAGACTCCACTCTCATGGAGGGTCAGGGGTTAAATCATTTAGACTCCACTCTCATGGAGGGTCAGGGGTTAAATCATTTAGACTCCACTCTCACGGAGGGTCAGGGGTTAAATCATTTAGACTCCACTCTCACGGAGGATCAGGGGTTAAATCATTTAGACTCCACTCTCATGGAGGGTCAGGGGTTAAATCATTTAGACTCCACTCTCATGGAGGGTCAGGGGTTAAATCATTTAGACTCCACTCTCATGGAGGGTCAGGGGTTAAATCATTTAGACTCCACTCTCACGGAGGATCAGGGGTTAAATCATTTAGACTCCACTCTCACGGAGGGTTGTGCCACAAAGAGCTGCTCTGTGGGAACATGCAGCGGTCTGACCAGAGTGGTCCTGTGACTAACTACACACGCCGTCAGCGGATCAGCTGTCTCGCTAAGAGTCGCTATCTGTCCCTTGGCAGCTGCATGGGTCTGTTTCTGTCTGTGATAACAGCAGGCTTGTGTTGGGACCCCTTAAAGAAATATAGCCTGCTGTACTGTACCATGGCAGTGTGTTGTTGTCCCCCCAACACACACACACACACACACACACACACACACACACACACACACACACACACACACACACACACACACACACACACACACACACACACACACACACACACACACACACACACACACACACACACACACACACACACACACACACACACACACACACACACACACACACACACACACACACACACACACACACGGCTTGGGCGGTATAATTTTTTTCATACCGTCATACTGTGATGACCTAATACCCCGGTATACGGTATATGACGGTATGACTTTCATTTTCATCGGGGGGGGGGGGGGGGGGGGGGGGGGGGTGGCAACCCGTGTTACCATGGCCAGTTAGCCCGCAGCATCCAGTACTACTATCGTTAGCTCTCAGAATGGTAGACAGAAGCCCGCAGCATCCAGTACTACTATCGTTAGCTCTCAGAAAGGTAGCCAGAAGCCTGCAGCATCCAGTACTAATAACGTTAGCTCTCAGAATGGTAGACAGAAGCCTGCAGCATCCAGTACTACTATCGTTAGCTCTCAGAATGGTAGACAGAAGCCCGCAGCATCCAGTACTAATATCGTTAGCTCTCAGAATGGTAGCCAGAAGCCTGCAGCATCCAGTACTACTATCGTTAGCTCTCAGAATGGTAGCCAGAAGCCTGCAGCATCCAGTACTACTATCGTTAGCTCTCAGAATGGTAGCCAGCCTGCAGCATCCAGTACTACTAACGTTAGCTCTCAGAATGGTAGCCAGAAGCCTGCAGCATCCAGTACTACTATCGTTAGCTCTCAGAATGGTAGCCAGAAGCCCGCAGCATCCAGTACTACTATCGTTAGCTCTCAGAATGGTAGCCAGAAGCCTGCAGCATCCAGTACTACTAACGTTAGCGCTCAGAATGGTAGCCAGAAGCCCGCAGCATCCAGTACTACTAACGTTAGCTCTCAGAATGGTAGCCAGAAGCCCGCAGAAGCCCCTCCTCCTCCTCCTCCTCCTCCTCCTCCTCCTCCTCCTCCTCCTCCTCCTCCTCCTCCTCCTGTGTGTAGACAACCAGCTCTGCGTGGCTCGCTCCACTAGTGAGGACTGGTCTCGCCCTCTGCTGGCGCGTGTGTGCACTACAACCAACCACGTCAAAACTCTGTTTCAGTGTGATATAAACTGAAACGCATCTGTGATTTTGACGGTATTGATTTTTAATACCGTCGGGATTTCTAAATACCCTGGTATACCGTAATACCGTCATACCGCCCAAGCCTAACACACACACACACACACACACACACACACACACACACACACACACACACACACACACACACACACACACACACACACACACACACACACACACACACACACACACACACACACACACACACACACACACACACACACACACACACACACACACACACAGGGGAGGAAACTAACTTTTTGGCTTACCAGCCAACTGGCGAGTATCTGATTTTTTTTACCAGCCAAACAGATTTTTTACTAGACAAAAAAAATCGCTAATTGTGATAATTACTTCTTTGTATGTCAAGCCGTGTCAATGTTGTGTATGCATCTGGGTAGGCACACTGTGCCTTTAAGACAGCACGGTGGTCTTACGACAGTGCTGTGAAGTACCGTCAAGTGTTGTGGTAACGTCAGTTGGGTTGGTGTGCTGTTGTGCACAGTGCACTGGTTGAGCTAGCCCCTTTCGTGACTGCGATGTGCAAGCCAGGGGCTTTTGAGCATGAAATAAAATGTCTAACCTTACGTCGTAGTCCGGTGCTTTTTTGGAAACATTATAGTCATAACAGATACACCTAGCTGGCTGCTTTGAGCACACGGGGCTAACGTTAGCTAGCAAGCAGCTATAGCTAAAACGCTAACTAGAAGCTAACCACTGTATACAGTTCCAGTAGACTAACATTACACCTCTGTGATTTAAATGTGTCCTTAGTAACTTATACTCGAGGGTTGTACTAGGGTTGGATGCAGTTCCCCGTTGGTCAGTCTGTCTGTTTTCCATCTTCTGCTGTGTTTAACGTTATCTGTTTTCGAGTGCTCCTGATGGCTAGCCTAGTACCGCGGGACTTTTATTATTATATGTCCGCGGGTTGGCCAGTACTGCGCAAACGTTTATTAAACATTATATGTCCGCGGGTGGTCTTGTGCAGTGCTCTCGTGGCACTGTCAACTAAAGCGAACACTCAGAAGACGCGCACCGTTTGCCAGTGCAGTGATTGCAGAATGTTTTATTTTTTTGTATACTCGCCAGCAGGGGAGGAAACTAACTTTTTGGCTTACCAGCCAACTGGCGGGTATCTGATTTTTTTTACCAGCCAAACGTAAAAAATACCAGCATTTGGCCAGTAAAGTGGCCTAATTTCCTCCCCTGCACACACACACACACACACACACACACACACACACACACACACACACACACACACACACACACACACACACACACACACACACACACACACACACACACACACACACACACACACACACACACACACACACACACACACACACACACACACACACACACACACACACACACACACACACACACACACACACACACACACACACACACACACACACACACACACACACACAGCTTGGGCGGTATAATTTTTTTCATACCGTCATACGCCGATGACCTAATACCCCGGTATATGGTATATGACGGTATGACTTTCATTTTCATCGGGGGAGGGGGGGGGGTGGCAACCCGTGTTACCATGGCCAGTTAGCCCGCAGCATCCAGTACTACTATCGTTAGCTCTCAGAATGGTAGCCAGAAGCCCGCAGCATCCAGTACTACTAACGTTAGCTCTCAGAATGGTAGCCAGAAGCCTGCAGCATCCAGTACTACTAACGTTAGCTCTCAGAATGGTAGCCAGAAGCCTGCAGCATCCAGTACTACTAACGTTAGCTCTCAGAATGGTAGCCAGAAGCCTGCAGCATCCAGTACTACTAACGTTAGCTCTCAGAATGGTAGCCAGAAGCCTGCAGCATCCAGTACTACTAACGTTAGCTCTCAGAATGGTAGCCAGAAGCCTTCAGCATCCAGTACTACTATCGTTAGCTCTCAGAATGGTAGCCAGAAGCCTGCAGCATCCAGTACTACTATCGTTAGCTCTCAGAATGGTAGCCAGAAGCCCGCAGCATCCAGTACTACTATCGTTAGCTCTCAGAATGGTAGCCAGAAGCCCGCAGCATCCAGTACTACTAACGTTAGCTCTCAGAATGGTAGCCAGAAGCCCGCAGCATCCAGTACTACTATCGTTAGCTCTCAGAATGGTAGCCAGAAGCCTGCAGCATCCAGTACTACTATCGTTAGCTCTCAGAATGGTAGCCAGAAGCCCGCAGCAATGCATCCAGTACTACTATCGTTAGCTCTCAGAATGGTAGCCAGAAGCCCGCAGAAGCCCCTCCTCCTCCTCCTCCTCCTCCTCCTCCTCCTCCTCCTCCTCCTCCTCCTCCTCCTCCTCCTCCTCCTCCTGTGTGTAGACAACCAGCTCTGCGTGGCTCGCTCCACTAGTGAGGACTGGTCTCGCCCTCTGCTGGCGCGTGTGTGCACTACAACCAACCACGTCAAAACTCCGTTTCAGTGTGATATAAACTGAAACGCATCTGTGATTTTGACGGTATTGATTTTTAATACCGTCGGGATTTCTAAATACCCTGGTATACCGTAATACCGTCATACCGCCCAAGCCTAACACACACACACACACACACACACACACACACACACACACACACACACACACACACACACACACACACACACACACACACACACACACACACACACACACACACACACACACACACACACACACACACACACACACACACACACACACACACACACACACACACACACACACACACACACACACACACACACACACACGTCTTTTAGGCTACACTCAAATGTTTTAGCATTTCACATTGAAAACAACAGCTACTGCTAGCTGCAAGCTAAAAAGCTAGCTTGCGCCTTGGTTTGGATGAGGACTGTAACAATGCTATTATGCAGACACACACGCTTCACAAACAGTTTTTTCCCCACAGCAGTCCGAACACTAAACACCCTGGTCCGCCCCCCCCTCCCCATTTGCACAAGCATCCGTCACTGACTGACACTGTTACATGTGACTAGAGATGTTCCGATACCATTTTTTCCTTTCCGATCCGATTCCGATACCTAAGCTTTGGGTATCGGCCGATACCGATACTTATCCGATACCAGTGCATACATAAAAAAAAAAGAAAACGATATTATATAAATTTTTTATAAATATATATATATATATTTTTTTTTAACAAATACTGTTTTATATATACTGTTTTTTAGTCATAACTAGAAAGTAATGGTATTTATTCAACAACAGGTGATTGTATAGATTTGTATTAGTATCATTAATCAATGAGTATGGGGCTTCAGCACTGCAGATATACCCTACTCCAATGATCCACACGGACATTATACGTTGCTGCACTCGCTACCCACTGGCTCTGCAGATATACCCTACTCAGTCTGTCTACAAGGCTCCGTTCAGTAGCAGTCGGATCTGTTTTGATTTTTGCACAATAAATATTCAACATTCTCTTTTGAGACTCCGCCTCAGACTCTTATCATTTGGCACTAAAAGCTAAACATTGTCGCCGATATGGCTGTCCGCAACATGTCATTAATTGTGTACGCGACGTGCAATTGTGCAATGACAACGTTACCGTTAGCTAGCATGAGCTACCGGTATATGGGAAGACCATAGAAGACTGTAACGTTACTGGTGACATTGTGATTTAACTTGGAATACTCCTTTGCCAACTTGCTGTACTTTGCTTGCAGGTCTGCAGCCATTATTGCTGGATTATATGAATAGCCCCAACTTTAGCCAAGGTAATGTTAAAGCTAGCTTTCGGTTAGCCGTTCAATGCTAATAACACCAGCCACCAAGCGAACCCATGAGCTCGCCGTCAACACCGCTCTGTCGGGACGATGACATTTAAGAAAGTATCTGCTGTTAAAATGACAAATGGCATTGACACTTTAATCGATTAAGCACACGTTTGTTTTATAATGCTTACTCAACAGACCACAGTGTTGTTGATAAATTACGTCATATGGTATCGGAGCGCAGCATTAGAGGGTACTCGCCGATACCGATACCAGCATTTTAGCCAGTATCGGCGGCTTTTCCGATACCAGTATCGGTATCGGAACAACTCTACATGTGACTGTCCTGTATGTATTTATTGTGGGGATTGGGAGGTGGGAGGGGGACGTTTGATGTCTGATGTCCCAGTGCTTAACGAACTGTACCGCAAACAATTACCACCAACCATCGTTGTGTGGCATTAAAGTATCTTGTTGTTGTTGCTGGTTTTTGCAGTTCCAATGCAAAAGTTGTCACTTTTGTGACAAAGTGACAAATTTGAAATGTCACAATGTCCAATTTAAAGGATTGATTGATTGATTGATTGATTGATTGATTGATTGATTGATTGATTGATTGATTGAACATTTTACAGATTGCAGAATAGGTACAATACAGTACGGCTCAATACACGCAATTGTTAAGGGGATGCAGACCAGAGAAAGACTTTCGTCTTACATCAGGGTCCCCCATTTTCAATTCATCATAACATATATGACATACATGCCAGGAACATGCCAGGAACATGCCAACATAAGAGTCAAGCAAGAAGATAGATACCTATTTCCTATCTGGCTCTTCCTAGCTTAGCACAAATTAATGGAAGTGGATATGGACCACAAACTTAACACTCCGGGAGAGGTGTGTTTGGCTAACAGCTAGACTAGCTGGTCCATTAATTAGCTTGCAGCCGGATAGCTTTCTAATAAACGCACAGAGAGGAAATTAGTATCTCTGACTCTGGAGAAGATGGTAAGCACATTTCCCATAATGTTGGTGTGTTCCTTTAAGAGATGGAAAAGCCATTATGATAATATTTTCTATCTTACCTTTGCTCTACTATACTCTAGCCCTTATAATCTTAGGGGAAAACTCCCAAAAGCTTTTAGCTACATACTTTTCCTCGACACAACAGCCACTATTAGAACTAAGGTTTACCCGACACAACAGCCACTATTAGAACTAAGGTTTTCCCCGACACAACAGCCACTATTAGAACTAAGGTTTACCCGACACAACAGCCACTATTAGAACTAAGGTTTATCCGACACAACAGCCACTATTAGAACTAAGGTTTACCCGACACAACAGCCACTATTAGAACTAAGGTTTACCCGACACAACAGCCACTATTAGAACTAAGGTTTACCCGACACAACAGCCACTATTAGAACTAAGGTTTACCCGACACAACAGCCACTATTAGAACTAAGGTTTACCCGACACAACAGCCACTATTAGAACTAAGGTTTACCCGACACATCAGCCACTATTCGTTTTGATGTTATCAGTTTCCTGCGGCCCATCAGATCAAGGGTCGATTTAAATTTGATCGTCTAACTTTTTGGAAAATGTGAACTCTCTTTAAACAGGTGGTGTGAGAATTCATAATGTTATCCTCAACCAATCTATTCAGTGTGCCAATACCGTACCTGATCTATATGTTTACAGCCTACCATAAATAACCTATATACTGTATTTACAGCCTACTAGGGGTGGGAATCACCAGTTTCATCATGATACGATACGATATCGATTCTTTGGACAACGATACGATATTTGCCGATATCACAAAGTCTCTCACGATACAATACGATACGATTAGATTCAGGTGCCTGCGATCGATATGAGATGATATCATATGCCCATTTAACACAATCAGTAACATTTAGATCAACAAAAAAAAGGTAATGAAAATATCATTTGACATTTGTATTTTTGAGCTCTTCCAGACATTTAAAGGAAAATCAATCTATTGTTTTTAATACAAATAGACCTCCTGTTCACTGTAAAGTGCCACGTTTTTATATATTGAGCTTTAAACTTTAAGCTACATTTTTTGGAACTCAAAACTCACAACCTCCCTCTCCCAAACCGTTCCTACAACAATTTGTTGATGTTGCATGATCATGTATAGGCCTACATTTATTATCTATTATATTGTTTATGTTTAAATAACATTTAAACATCAAACTCCTCTGACCTCATCTGGTCTTTCCAAAGACGCGCGCACACACACACACACAGAAATGGAGAATGCTATGCTGTAACATCTACACACACGGAGCTACTGCTGTTGTTCTTGGGCGGATATGAGACTCGCCACAGGATTTTCAAAATAAGAGTATCGATATGAATCGATCTTATTACATCGCATCGATCCGATTCGATTGTTGATAATTACATCGATGTATCGATCTGGATCGATGTATCGTCCCACCCCTACAGCCTACCATACCTAACCTATATTAGATTAAAAGAATTTAGTGTCATTATGCGGACAATCAGACAGAGTGTGAGTTCGGGTAACGGTTGGTGCGTTAGCCCTTTATACTGGGGCTAACTAGCAAACAGTCCGTTGGTTGCTATATGAGTTCAGCCTCAACCGAACTCAGTCTAAAGTTTAACGTCTCCTTCTCTGTTATCCTCTGCCCTTCGCCGTCGGCAGATCGATGCGGGAGTATGGTACTCCTCCTCTCCGTTGGCGACACCACAACACCTACACAGGGGGTGTGTGTAGAATAGGCCGAACTACCTCCCCACCGTATTGGCCCGGCACCCCATGTTCAAGGGGAGTCTGCAAAGTCCGCCACGTGAGATGTGACTAGGGATGGGTACCGAATTCTGTACTTTTGAGGTACCGAACCGAAACACGTCGGTACTACCGAGTATCGAATCAAGTGAGAAACCAAAAATAAAATAAAAAAAAAATGTTTTTTTTTTTTTTTTCTTTTTTTTAAACTTTTTTTTTCATGTCAACGTTCACACGCACAATATATGCTTACCTAGGATTTGACTTGATTCAACAACAAAGCAGTCGGAGCAATGACAAGCCGAAAACTGTCGAAATTGTAGTTATTTGAAGTTTGGATTTTTTTTTTAAATTAAATTTCTTGAGACTAAAGTACCGAAAAAAGGTACCGTTGGGTACCGGTATCGATTCACAGGTACCGGTACCGGTATCGGTTCAAATGTGAAAGGTACCCATCCCTAGATGTGACACAGCCCAGTGGCCGAGGTCCCACATCAATGATTGACCAACAAATTGAAAATTACTTAACAGATTGGAGAACGGGTACCACACCGCACACTCAATACACACAACTGTTAAGAACGATCAGAGATGTGGAACTCAGTCTGAAAACTCAACTCGCCATCCAACCATAATATGAGTCGGGGCGGAAACACAGCACAGTACGTTCTTCCACCCCATATTCAAATGACAAGTAGGGCCACAGTGTGGGCAGACGTCATCCCCCTTTTCACCTTATCACCTATTGCTAGACTGCTGAATGGGGAGGCAGAGGTGACGAACCTGGATGTCAATGGTATTCAGCTGATACCACCAGATGAGCCCCCAGACACCCCTCAACGAATGGACTGTTTTAGAGGAACATCCAGAAACCCATGCTGCACGTTTTCTAATTCCTTTTACGAGTTCACGATACTGTAGCTTCGGTTTTGGAGATACAAGGTGTGTAACGGCACATTTTCATGTTCCAATGTCCTGTTTTCTCTTGCACGTTACTTCATAGGGTATGGGAGTGGTCCTACTGTACGCAGTAGACACAGCAACACACACAGATTGTCTTGATTCCAGGTTTTAGGTGTATTATTTATTGCCTTGAAGTTGAAGCTGTACATTCCATTTATAATGCCAGTGTGGGTTCTGTAGTGATTATCTGTTATTCTTAGGGATGTCCGATATTATCGGCCGACCGATATTATCGGCCGATATCGGCAGTAAAATGTGATATCGGAAAATATCGGTATCGGTTAAAAAAAATAAAAAAAACAATAACAATATTTGTTATATATATATCCAGTGAAATTATTAGTTACCTGAAATTATTCAGTTTTTTGGTGGGGGAAACCCTGCATATATCGGTATCGGTTGATATCGGTATCGGAAATTAAGAGTTGGACAATATCGGAATATCGGTATCGGTAAAAAAGCCAATATCGAGCATCCCTAACTTATTCTGTATTTCTGTGATATCTGCTGATCTGCTGGTAAGAACGCTGTGCTCCTCACTACCCGTGTCCTCCCTAATCACTGCACCTGTGACCCCCCTAAATACATAACCAGTGCTGTCAAAAAGTGCCTGCCACCAGGTGTCCAATAATAATATAACAAATAATAAATAATATGCCACCATCATAATGGCTCCTACACAATCTAACAAGAGCAATAAACATACAGGTTAGGTAGGCTTTAAACACGAGATTGGCACAGACGGTAGGCTGCATACATATTTAGGTATGGTAGGCTGTATACATATTTACTATTTAGGTAATATGGTATAAATATATATATGTACATATCCCTTACATGCTCTTATGCTGTTATGTTGCTGTGTGCAGTATGACTTTCTTCCATAGTCTGTATACCTGTATCACTGTACATAATAATAATACTACAACAACACTGTATACATCTGATTAGCAATTTGCTAAATGCACTTTACTGTTACATTTGCACTCTGGTTGGATGCTAAACTGATTTTCATTGTCTTGTACTTGTGCCGCATAATGACACTACATTTTTTAAATCTAATATAGGTTAGGTATGGTAGGCTGTAAATACAGTATATAGGTTATTTATGGTAGGCTGTAAATACAGTATATAGGTTATTTATGGTAGGCTGTAAATACAGTATATAGGTTATTTATGGTAGGCTGTAAATACAGTATATATGTTATTTATGGTAGGCTGTAAACATATAGATCAGGTACGGTAAGCGGAAGAAGCTGTTCCTGTTGTAGGGAAGGAGGGCAGACAGTGGAGCCCTGTGGGTGAGAGGTGAGCTGTCTCCTCAGACCTGTCTACCAGGTTAGCTAGACTGTAAATATAATAGGTTAGGTAGGCTGTAAATATATAGGTTAGGTATGGTAGACTACATATGGCGTCAGGCAGTCAGCTGGAAGGAGTGTTGCAGTAGCCTGGATTAGCTGAATCATCATTTTTTTGGGATGAAATATGTAAGGAATGCACTCAATGCAGAGTATCTCTGTCATTTAGAAGGAGAGAGAGACCATCAGAGATAAAAAAAAAAAAAAAAAAAAAATAAGAGAGGCCCTCAACATTTATTTTTGGGGCAAACAGTCCTTTCTGTTTTACTAAAGAAATACTTGTACGGTAGGCAGGGGCGTAGCTGGGGGGGGGGGGTAGTTTAGGATGATTCCAAGGGCCCAGCACTGGAATTTTATTTAAATTATTTTTTTTTTTTTTTACTAGACATCACTCAGGCCAGAACATTTACAACAAGCGTTGCAAGGGCAAGGCTAAGAGAATCATTAAAGACTCCAGTCACCCGAACAACTGCCTCTTTGAACTGCTGCGGTCAGGCAAGCGATACCGGAGTCTCAAGGCGAGCACAGAAAGACTCAGAAGAAGCTTCTATCCCCAGGCCATCAGGCTGCTAAACGAACAATGAACACTACACAACAACAACCACCAAACGCACATAGCACACACATCCACACGCACACACTCACTTTAAACAAACACACTGTAGCACCCACTCCACACACTTTATAGCACACACCCACTTTAAACAAACACACTGTAGCACCTAGAGTTGTTCCGATACCGATACCAGTATCGGAAAAGCCGCCGATACTGGCTAAAATGCTGGTATCGGTATCGGCAAGTACCCTCTAATGCTGCGCTCCAATACCATATGACGTAATTTATCAACAACACTGTGGTCTGTTGAGTAAGCATTATAAAACAAACGTGTGCTTAATCGATTAAAGTGTCAATGCCATTTGTCATTTTAACAGCAGATACTTTCTTAAATGTCATCGTCCCGACAGAGCGGTGTTGACGGGGAGCTCATGGGTTCGCTTGGTGGCTGGTGTTATTAGCATTGAACAGCTAACCGAAAGCTAGCTTTAACATTACCTTGGCTAAAGTTGGGGCTATTCATATAATCCAGCAATAATGGCTGCAGACCTGCAAGCAAAGTACAGCAAGTTGGCAAAGGAGTATTCCAAGTTAAATCACAATGTCACCAGTAACGTTACAGTCTTCTATGGTCTTCCCATATACCGGTAGCTCATGCTAGCTAACGGTAACGTCGTCATTGCACAATTGCACGTCGCGTACACAATTAATGACATGTTGCGGACAGCCATATCGGCGACAATGTTTAGCTTTTAGTGCCAAATGATAAGAGTCTGAGGCGGAGTCTCAAAAGAGAATGTTGAATATTTATTGTGCAAAAATCACAACAGATCCGACTGCTACTGAACGGAGCCTTGTAGACAGACTGAGTAGGGTATATCTGCAGAGCCAGTGGGTAGCGAGTGCAGCAACGTATAATGTCCGTGTGGATCATTGGAGTAGGGTATATCTGCAGTGCTGAAGCCCCATACTCATTGATTAATGATACTAATACAAATCTATACAATCACCTGTTGTTGAATAAATACCATTACTTTCTAGTTATGACTAAAAAACAGTATATATAAAACAGTATTTGTTAAAAAAAATAATTATATTTATAAAAAATTTATATAATATCGTTTTTTTTTTTTATGTATGCACTGGTATCGGATAAGTATCGGTATCGGCCGATACCCAAAGCTTAGGTATCGGAATCGGATCGGAAAGGAAAAAATGGTATCGGAACATCTCTAGTAGCACCCACTCCCCACACTTTATATTTATTGATGAAGGATTGCACTACAACTCGTACACCTTACTGTAAATTGTACCTAAATTGTACCTCATCCCATTTCTGCTTTGCACTATATAGTACTGTACATTAGTACACTGCATAGTATTGTATATTATATGGTAACTCAGAACATTGTACATATGTCTATACCGAACACTGTGACCTCATTTTCTTCTTCTAAATGACATGCTATACTATGTTATTTGATACTATCTTGTCTAGCACAGTCTCTGGAGCGTAACAGTAAGAAGCATTTTGTATGAAAGTATTCTGTACTTCTGTATGACAACTATTAAAGAAACTTGAAACTATTATTGATGCTCTCATTGATACTATGTTTGTTTCTGAAGTGTGTGTGTGTGTGTGTGTGTGTGTGTGTGTGTGTGTGTGTGTGTGTGTGTGTGTGTGTGTGTGTGTGTGTGTGTGTGTGTGTGTGTGTGTGTGAGATATATAGAGAGAGAGGGGGGGCTTTGGTAGACTATTGCATTGGTCCATTCATTGAAGATGAACGCAATGCGACATCCTTTACTAGGCTCACCCACCAACAGTGCAGGTCCGAATGTATAGGTGAAAACCATATTATGCGTTTTCATCAATAAAAAATTCCGCTCGCGCGCTTACATTCACTGGGGGCCTACAAATACATTCTTTCATGGGGCCCAGAATCTGGAGCTACACCCCTGACCATAGGTCTTGAGCTAGGCAGAGTGCAGTCAAATGCTTACTCATGAATACAAGGCGGTACAGTAGCTAGATGAGTAGTCTACATGTATCATGACTCACTGTCCATCTCTACTACCAAGCCTTGCTTCCCATTTCTCAACTTCTGCCTGAAATAGGCTGCATTTGTACATAAACGAATAGCGCTGATGAAAGAGCACATTGAACTTGACCAGAAAAGGAACAAGCTAACCCTCTTGAACAAGTAAATTGGATTCCACTGCAAAAAATGGCGTCGCCCCAGTAAGCGAGATGAACTCACTTCCCCCGTGAATAGCTGGTGATATTGGCCAGTGTCTGTCAGCGTGACGATACGACTTCTGATTCAGTGAATAGCTGGTGATATTGGCCAGTGGTCAGTGTGACGATACAACTTCTGATTCAGTGAATAGCTGGTGATATTGGCCAGTGTGTCAGTGTGTGACGATACGACTTCTGATTCAGTGAATAGCTGTTGATATTGGCCAGTGTCAGTGTGTGACGATACAACTTCTGATTCAGTGACAGGACGTGTGAAAGGAGAGTTGGAGAAGAGAAGGTTGATGGTGTCCTGATAAAGCCTCATTGTGTAACTCACATGTGCCTGTAGCTGGTTCTCATTGAGTGAGGTTAGGTTCCACAAGGGTGTTGCCTACTGCTCCCCGCTGTACTCTCTCTCTATTCTCTTCTCCACCTCTCTCTCTCTCCGTCTCTCCTCTTCGTCATTCTCTCCCTTAAACTCCACACAATTTCACTCTCTCTCTCCTCTCCTCCAACTCTCACTCACTCACTCGCTCCCTCGCTCCCTCTCTCCTCTCCCTCTCTCCCCCCCCCCACATTCATACAGTGTAGTTTACCGTTAGCTGACACAAACCGTACAACAGGGCGGCTCACTGTAAATAAATAAATAAAAAGTTGTGTGAATTCTCGAGACGGCTCGACAGACAGGGGCACAATCAAGCGGTCTGTGCTCTGGGACTGCTTCATGACTACACACACACACACACACACACACACTAGTCAAGTGAACACACACACCTCGTTTTTCTTGTCTGTCTGTCAGTCTGCAAGCTGACACCGTTAACGTATTATGCCTTCAGCCACAACCCCCAATGCACAGCCCACATGCTCAACAACACATGCACACATACTGTACATACACATGCGCGCGCACACACGCACACACACACACACACACAGTTGGGTGACTTACCGGGGTGTTTGAGTGTAATCCACGTGTGCAGAAGGAAAGTACAGTTAAACCATTCTCTCTGCTCCACCCGCTGAAGTGCTCTCCTGTAGCCTCACTCTCACTCTCCCTCTCTCTCTGTCCTCCTTCAGCGTGTTTCCCTTTCGTCCTCTCCTCTCCCCCTTCCGACGCTCTCCTTTTACCTTCTTCTTGTCTTCTTTCCCCTTCTTCTCCTCTTTTCCCCACTGTATCCTCCTCGTAACTCTCTCACTCTTTCCCTCCTAGTAGCCTAGTAGCTCCCAGCGCTGAGCGCAGCCCGGAGAGAGAGGAGAGGGAGGGAGCCCACCCTTGAAAAACGTGTGCCTCTGGCTGAGCGTGTGCCTCTCTGAGAGAGAGATAGAGAGAGAGAGAGAGAGAGAGAGAGAGAGAGAGAGAGAGAGAGAGAGAGAGAGAGAGAGAGAGAGGGGGGGGAGAGGGAGGGTGAGAGAGAGAGGCAGAGAGAGAGAGGGAGACAGAGAGAGAGAGGCAGAGAGGGAGAGGGAGGGGGAGGGAGAGAGAGAGAGAGAGAGAGAGAGAGAGAGGGAGAGGGAGGGTGAGAGAGAGAGAGAAAGAGAGAGAGAGAGGCAGAGAGAGAGGGAGAGAGAGAGAGGGAGAGAGAGAGAGGGAGAGAGAGAGAGAGGCAGAGAGATAGAGAGGGAGAGAGAGAGGCAGAGAGAGAGAGAGAGAGAGGCAGAGAGAGAGAGAGAGGGAGAGAGAGAGAGGGGGAGAGGGAGGGGGAGAGAGAGAGAGAGGCAGAGAGAGAGAGAGGGAGACAGAGAGAGAGAGGCAGAGAGGGAGAGAGAGAGAGAAAGAGAGAGAGAGAGAGAGAGAGAGGGAGGGTGAGCGAGAGAGAAAGAGAGAGAGAGGCAGAGAGAGAGAGGCGGAGAGAGAGGGAGAGAGAGAGGCAGAGAGAGAGAGAGAGGCAGAGAGAGAGAGAGAGAGAGAGAGAGAGAGGCAGAGAGAGAGAGAGGGAGAGAGAGAGAGGCAGAGAGAGAGAGAGAGAGAGCCCACCCTTGAAAAAAAACACTGCCCCTCACACCCCCGTGTCCGTCTCTGGCTGAGCGTGTGCCTCTCTGAGAGAGAGAGAGGGAGAGAGTGAGAGAAAGAGAGGGAGAAAGAGAGAGAGAGAGAGAGGGAGAAAGAGAGAGAGAGAGAGAGGGAGAGAGAGTATGAGTCCTGTTCCTCCCCCGCCCTCTCTCTTTCTGCCATATTTCTGCGGCCAGCTAGTTTAGGCAGGAGTTTAGGGGAAGGATGTGGTTGGATACTTTTGTTTTAGGATTTGAACTGTTCCATAAAAACTGTAGTTGAACTGAGAGTTCTAAGGGAGGTTCTAGCGCAGAGGGGAAGAGAACTAAACTAATACTAAAGAGAACTAAACTAATACTAAAAAGAACTAAACTAATACTAAAGAGAACTAAACTAATACTAAAGAGAACTAAACTAATACTAAAGAGAACTGAACTAATACTAAAGAGAACTAAACTAATACTAAAGAGTACTAAACTAATACTAAAGAGAACTAAACTAATACTAAAGAGAACTGAACTAATACTAAAGAGAACTGAACTAATACTAAAGAGAACAAAACTAATACTAAAGAGGACTAAACTAATACTAAAGAGAACTAAACTAATACTAATGTAGCAGTCTGGAAAATATGGTATATTATTCAGAACTGCTGACTGTGTTTATATCCCTTTTTGTACACAAAGACATTCTAACTAGTGTCATTGATTCACACGAACAATGACACAAACGCCCCGTCCAAAGAGCATGTGAATACGGATCATAAATGACAGTATTGATTCATATTTTACAGTGCGTCCCCCTTGTGACTGGCAGGCGGGACCAGCAGGGGGCAGTAGCAGGCAGGGAGTGGCGGAGAGAGCTGAGAGATGATAAAGGGAGGAGGCGAGCGGAAGTCGTTCTCTTCGGCAGTGAACTTGACAACGAGAAGTCACGTCTAACGGGGGGGCTCTGGATAGCCCCGTTGCTGACTTTATGCCGGAGTGCCCCGTGGAACAGTGACGGGTGATAGGAAGTACTGGCTAGTGGATACGATATCCTAGCAGTACCAGTGTTATGATATTATGAACATTAAGTGCAGAGTCAGGCACTAAGAGTCGAGTTATACCTAGTTACAGTGAGCGGTATAGGTAGCGTGCGGCTAAGGATCACAGTAGCATTGCTCGTGTTATACCTAGTTACAGTGACGGTATAGTCTGCGTGCCAGAGACGTGCGGGACCTCCAAGCAGTCTGCCCGGGCGTCAACAGCTGTCTGCACCGGAGAGCAGCAGCACACCTGCTCCAGGCTGCCTGCAGGACACGGGGAGTTCTTTACCACCAGCAGAGGTCGCCCAGCACCAGCTCAGCCAGCACTGCCTCTCTGCTATCTCTCCGCCTGCTAGCACCTGCGGCGCGAGTGTTCGACGCCATCTTGCCACCAGGACGGTGGTGGAGCGGCGCGGCCGCCATTTTGGTAGAGTAAACATTAGGGCTTCGGCGCCCAGGATCTATTGCACCTTACACAGTGTGGAGCGGCCTGCGGGTGAAGTTAACGTTGCTAACTGCAGACCCCAAACATTACATTACATGCCGGCATTAGCATAGGGCTTTTGTTTTGGTAATTGTGGGCCCACACTTTTGGTTTTGTTTCCTTTTCTTTGAGCGTGATACAATGTGTGTGTATTAATATTTTCCCATTCAATTAACCATTCCCTGAGGGGGGAAGTTACAGACCTGGGCCCTCATGCATCAACGTGGACTTTGAACTTGACCTACTTCCACACGTAAGCACGGAATGTAGAACTAGCGTACGCACAGGGAAGTCGGCATTCATCACACGTGCGTACGCAGGCTCTATGGTCCTCCGTGTTGATGAATACCACTTTGTTCTACCGTCAATGCTCGTGCATGATTATCCATATATGGTCATGAAAATGAGGAAACACCCCCCATGGGATGTGAAATAATGGACCGACCCGAGCGGGACTCCGAGAAACTCCACGGAGAATTCACTGCTGTCGAACCAAGAAGACACTATCGCGTATTATGATTTATGGGATAAATAAAAGGCGGACTTGTAAACGGTGATGTCAGATATCAACGGCTCCCTAAAACCATTGCTGCAATTCTGCCTGGACAGCTCAAAATACTAATAAAGACCGTTCGTTGACCACTGTTTGGCGCTGGTTGTGTGTCATTATAACCGTGCTGTATGAATGCCTTTATTAGTTGTGTTCGATTGGCTATATGATTTTTAGAGGCATCTATTTTGTTGTCGGCTAATAAAGACCGCGCTGGAATATGACTGCCTTTTCCCGTGTTGTTTGATTAATACCCACGGATTAAAGTTCTCCTCAATTCTATTCCAAATCGCGATGGATCTCCCGTCAATTTTCTACCTGCTGCATATGATTTCTAGAGGCATACTACAATCTATTTTGATGTCAGTATTGGGTAGCCTATATAAACAATATAATACGAGAGCATAGAACAATGAATCTCACTGCATGTATGATGTATCCTGCCTTTCAATACATGAACTTGAATCCCATCATATAGTCTGTCCACTATCTGCATGGTGTCATTGCAATGCGTTTTCTATTCTTTCTTGTACAGTAAAAAGGGGGAAGAACACTATATTCATATGACTTATTCTGCTTACAGCTTCGAAATTCCACTTGTTTCGTTTAACGTAAAGCCTTTTAAATATAATCAAAACGTTCCCGTGTTTCGGCGGTCTGTGCGCAAAATAATAACAAGTTGAGCTTTATGATTTATGATGAATTGAAAATGGGGGACCCTGATGTAAACAAGACGAAAGTTGGTCTGCATCCCCAATTAACAATTGTATGTACTGAGCTGTACTGTACTGTACCCATTCTGCAATCTGTTAATAAACTTTTCAATCAATCAATCAATCAATCAAGCTACGCGGAGCGCAGTCAGTCAGTAGCCTACACCCCGTATATTCCGATAACGCTATATAAACCATGAATGAATGAATGAATGAAAACTTTATTAACAGATTGCAGAATGGGTACAGTACAGTACAGCTCAATACATACAATTGTTAAGGGGATGCAGACCAGAGAAAGACTTTCGTCTTGTTTATATCAGGGTCCCCCATTTTCAATTCATCGTAACATATATGACATGCTGCATTCATTCTGAGAGAAAGATCTATTATTCCAAATGCTATTTATAGGGTTTTGACCATAATTACACTACTGTTGCTATCTTACAATGAACTATAATGAACTACGGTTCATACAGAACATCCAGTGTTATTATGCACAGAAGCTCATTTCCTTGTTGTAATAATATATTCTACCACTGGGAGCTAGGTACGCCAGGTCGGAAATGTGCGTAGATGTACGCACGAAGTCAAGTTCAAATCGAAATTGATGAATCCCACTCTTTGCTTAGAAATGATCGTACGCACGGGTTACGCACAGATCTGTGCGTAGAACACGTTGATGCATGAGGGCCCAGGTGCATTATAATTAAAGCCTTTTGAGGTATTATTCTGACCGTATAATTAAAGCCTGTTGAGGTATTATACAGGGTGAAGACCCAGACGTGGGTGGTGAGTCAAACACCGTGAAGTATATTATCCCTGATAGTAACCCAGAGGTGGGTGCATAATATACGTGTTTATGAGGTATTGAGTTGAACAGCAGGGGCTATAGTAGGACTTCAGCCCAATTGGCCACTAGTATTAAATAATTGTAACTGAACAGTACAATTAACATAAAGACTTGAATGGGGTTCTGTGTGCGTGTCCATTCCTGTGCCCTGCATTAACTCTTTTGGTGTGGGTAACGTATATATATGGTTAACCCCTTCCTACCCAACTCTCCCCTTTTCATTGTCAGGTTTCTAGGGTCATTGAGGGAGGGTACTGCTTGCGGGGGGAACTCAGAGTATTTGATTACAATTCAGTCACGAGGTGTGGGAGGGTCTAAGGAGCGACTGGGAGGAGTGGGAGCGTGTTGGGGAGTACTGCTGACCGCCCTGCGACAGGGAAGGAAGACCAGAGTACCAGACCAGGTTGGTAAATCCCGGGCCCCATCCACTCACACTACCAGCCTCCAGTCGACGCCCCAGGCCCAAAGACGAGGGTGCAGCCAGACAGAGTTCTGCTGTGTCCAGCTACCTCCTGACTGCCAGCAACCGTTCCCACGAAGCAGGGATAATCCACCCTGCTACATTTGGCGTCACGAACAGGATCAACATCCTAACTTACTCCCTTGACCGAGACCCGTAGAGAGACCCACGATGTCAAAGAAGGAGACCGCCACCGCGCAAGAGATGGCGGCGAAGTTTGAGCAACTGCAGGAGCAGTGTCAGACTCAGGCGGCACTGCTAAAGCAGCAAGCCGCAGCGATGAAGGAGTTGACTGACCAGGCCCTCCACACTCAGGTGGCCCTACAGGAGCTACGAGAGGGCCAGGCCGCCGCCACCTTGATACAGAAAGGGGAGACCCACGTCGCGCAGGAGAGGGAGGCAGAGTTAGAGCAGCTGCAGGAGCAGTGTGAGACTCAGGCGACACTACTGACGCAGCAAGCCGAAGCGATCAAGGAGTTGATCAACAAGGCACTCCTAGAGAAGCGCTACACTGAGGCGGCCCTAAAGGTGCAATGAGACGGCGAGGACGCCGCCGCCGAGGTAAAGAAAGAGGAGGCCGAACGCATGGAGAGCCTGACCGCACAGGTGGAGCTGTTGGCGAACAGAACCCACACACACGCGGGCCTCCTGGACCGACAGGCGCTGGTGCTGGAACAGACCCAGCACGAACAGCGGGAGCAGGCCGGACGCCGAGCTCCGCTTGCCTTGGCACCGGCCGGGATCCAACAGCTCCCTCCAGCGCCCCTCCCGGTGGTGTACGTCCAACGAGAGCGGAAGTGCAGCGAATTTGGAGGTGAACAAGAGATGGGGGAACTGCCTGTGGAGGACTGGATCCAGGCGATGAGGACCCACCTCCGGGCCAGTCGAGTGCCCGCGGAGGAACAAGCGGAGGTCGTACAGCTACACCTCAAAGGCGAGGCGAAGCAGACGGTACGCTTCCTGACGGGGGAAACCGCCCCCGACACGGAAGCCTTGTTCAAGATACTCCAAGAAACCTATGGGGACAAGGTCCTGGTCAGCATTCGGCTGGGGGAGTTCTTCGATCGAAGACAGGCCGCCAGCGAGACCACACGCCAGTTCGCCTATGACCTGCAGGAGAGGGTCCGTCGCCTACGACGTCGGGCGCCTACGCTGGTCGGCGATGCCACCGCCCTGCTGCAGGAGCGGTTTGTGGTGGGCCTCAGAGACGAGGCCCTGAGGAGAGAAATGCGGAAGTACATGAGGGAGGACGGTACGCGGCCGTTTCCTCAGGTACTGCAGGCGGCGATAGACTGGTCCGAAGAGGAGATGGTCCTGCCCCCCACAAGGGGTGCCGACAGGGGCATGATACGCGGCGTCGTCGTGAAAAGACACGAGCCACCTCTGGACATAGCCGTGCTACAGGAGTCCATCCGACAGCTCTTCGCCGGCCAAGAGCGGTTGGACGCGCGCATGGAACAGCTCTTCCAGGCGTTTCAACAGGAGCGAGACACACCCCAGAGAGGCTTCGCCGGAAGCCGACGGAGGAGAGACGTGCCCTCTACCCCGCGCAGACTACCCCGCCGGAGTGAGGATGGGAGACTGATCTGCTACAACTGTCAACAGCCCGGTCATATCGGCCGCGAGTGCCCCCGCGCGATGGAAGAATCACGCCGGGCGGAAGTACCGGGCGGTGAGGTCCCTCTCCCACCAGTACAGGACGCCACCCACACAGCAGCAGGCATGGTCTGGAGGGGGAGGTGTGGGGGTGTGCCGTAGAATTCGATACCACTGCGGCCGGCCAGACGAAAGCGCTGGCGCCCGGCTGCGCATCCCGATGCGGTCAGAACCGGAGTCTGTACCCAAGAGACAGAACAGGTCGGAAGGAGGTCAAGGGGGCAAGGACGGCCCGGACCAGGGGCCTCGTCGGCGCCGCTACCGCCGCAACTTCAACTACCGCTGCAGACGCTCGCCGGCCGGCGACCAGCCGGGCCCCGAGAGCGGCGATGGAAACGTCAAGAGGACGTCAGTGTTCACGGTTCGTCCCGAAAGAGGGGGCCCCGAAAGGACCGTGCCGAGAGATCGGAGCAAGATCTGCCCCTTCCCGGCCTCCGACCCGGAAGAGCGGACGAGAGCTTCCCGAAGGAGCCCGATGAGAGCGCGGAGCTCATCCGAAGCCGACGTGGGGGGTGCCTTCGTTTACCCTCGTGAACCGCACCCTAGGGCGTGTAGCAGCAGCGCCGCTACAACAGCAGCTGAAGCAGCGCCGAACGAGGGAGGAGAGGTAGAGTTGGTCCCCTCAGGCGAGGACGGCGAGGGCGGCGAAGACGACGGAGACGGGGGCGAGGAGGGCGCTGTGAGCGGCCCCTCAGAGGCCTCGGAGGGCGAAGCCGTGGCCGAGGACCCGCCAACAGAGACGGAGGAATCTGACACGGAGTTAGACTGGTGGGGGGTTAAGCAAACCCGGGCCCCGCTGAATGACAGAGGTGAGCCACTCGCTCGGTGTTTCCAAGACCATGTGCGAAGGTGTGTGGGAACGAGACGAGTGGTGCACCTGTATGTCTAAGGGAATATGGCACCGAATCAGACGCAGGGGGGGTTGAACGAACCCGGCCCCAGAGGAGCACCAGAGGTCGGCTACCCGCTCGGTATCGCCAGGACTACGTGCTCAAGAGCGTGTTCGCGGAACAGTGTGTCCAACTCCTGAGGGAGTGTGTAAAACTGTTGGCATAATGTGTAATTGTCAACCGATGTGTGAAACTGTTGGTCTCAGGACCGTTTTCATGCATGCGTTTGTTTTTGTTGTTTTGTTGTTAACTTGCAGAGGACTTAGCAAGTTCAAAGTGGGGGGAAATGTAGCAGTCTGGAAAATATGGTATATTATTCAGAACTGCTGACTGTGTTTATATCCCTTTTTGTACACAAAGACATTCTAACTAGTGTCATTGATTCACACGAACAATGACACAAACGCCCCGTCCAAAGAGCATGTGAATACGGATCATAAATGACAGTATTGATTCATATTTTACAGTGCGTCCCCCTTGTGACTGGCAGGCGGGACCAGCAGGGGGCAGTAGCAGGCAGGGAGTGGCGGAGAGAGCTGAGAGATGATAAAGGGAGGAGGCGAGCAGAAGTCGTTCTCTTCGGCAGTGAACTTGACAACGAGAAGTCACGTCTAACGGGGGGGCTCTGGATAGCCCCGTTGCTGACTTTATGCCGGAGTGCCCCGTGGAACAGTGACGGGTGATAGGAAGTACTGGCTAGTGGATACGATATCCTAGCAGTACCAGTGTTATGATATTATGAACATTAAGTGCAGAGTCAGGCACTAAGAGTCGAGTTATACCTAGTTACAGTGAGCGGTATAGGTAGCGTGCGGCTAAGGATCACAGTAGCATTGCTCGTGTTATACCTAGTTACAGTGACGGTATAGTCTGCGTGCCAGAGACGTGCGGGACCTCCAAGCAGTCTGCCCGGGCGTCAACAGCTGTCTGCACCGGAGAGCAGCAGCACACCTGCTCCAGGCTGCCTGCAGGACACGGGGAGTTCTTTACCACCAGCAGAGGTCGCCCAGCACCAGCTCAGCCAGCACTGCCTCTCTGCTATCTCTCCGCCTGCTAGCACCTGCGGCGCGAGTGTTCGACGCCATCTTGCCACCAGGACGGTGGTGGAGCGGCGCGGCCGCCATTTTGGTAGAGTAAACATTAGGGCTTCGGCGCCCAGGATCTATTGCACCTTACACAGTGTGGAGCGGCCTGCGGGTGAAGTTAACGTTGCTAACTGCAGACCCCAAACATTACATTACATGCCGGCATTAGCATAGGGCTTTTGTTTTGGTAATTGTGGGCCCACACTTTTGGTTTTGTTTCCTTTTCTTTGAGCGTGATACAATGTGTGTGTATTAATATTTTCCCATTCAATTAACCATTCCCTGAGGGGGGAAGTTACAGACCTGGTGCATTATAATTAAAGCCTTTTGAGGTATTATTCTGACCGTATAATTAAAGCCTGTTGAGGTATTATACAGGGTGAAGACCCAGACGTGGGTGGTGAGTCAAACACCGTGAAGTATATTATCCCTGATAGTAACCCAGAGGTGGGTGCATAATATACGTGTTTATGAGGTATTGAGTTGAACAGCAGGGGCTATAGTAGGACTTCAGCCCAATTGGCCACTAGTATTAAATAATTGTAACTGAACAGTACAATTAACATAAAGACTTGAATGGGGTTCTGTGTGCGTGTCCATTCCTGTGCCCTGCATTAACTCTTTTGGTGTGGGTAACGTATATATATGGTTAACCCCTTCCTACCCAACTCTCCCCTTTTCATTGTCAGGTTTCTAGGGTCATTGAGGGAGGGTACTGCTTGCGGGGGGAACTCAGAGTATTTGATTACAATTCAGTCACGAGGTGTGGGAGGGTCTAAGGAGCGACTGGGAGGAGTGGGAGCGTGTTGGGGAGTACTGCTGACCGCCCTGCGACAGGGAAGGAAGACCAGAGTACCAGACCAGGTTGGTAAATCCCGGGCCCCATCCACTCACACTACCAGCCTCCAGTCGACGCCCCAGGCCCAAAGACGAGGGTGCAGCCAGACAGAGTTCTGCTGTGTCCAGCTACCTCCTGACTGCCAGCAACCGTTCCCACGAAGCAGGGATAATCCACCCTGCTACACTAAAGAGAACTGAACTAATACTAAAGAGGACTAAACTAATACTAAAGAGAACTAAACTAATACTAAAGAGAACTAAACTAATACTAAAGAGAACTAAACTAATACTAAAGAGTATAAACTAATACTAAAGAGAACTAAACTAATACTAAAGAGGACTAAACTAATACTAAAGAGAACTGAACTAATACTAAAGAGTACTACACTAATACTAAAGAGTATAAACTAATACTAAAGAGAACTAAACTAATACTAAAGAGTACTAAACTAATACTAAAGAGTATAAACTAATACTAAAGAGAATTAAACTAATACTAAAGAGAACTAAACTAATACTAAAGAGAACTAAACTAATATTAAAGAGAACTAAACTAATATTAAAGAGAACTAAACTAATACTAAAGATAACTAAAATAATATTAAAGAGAACTAAACTAATACTAAAGAGAACTAAACTAATACTAAAGAGGACTAAACTAATACTAAAGAGAACTAAACTAATACTAAAGAGTACTAAACTAATACTAAAGAGAACTAAACTAATACTAAAGAGAACTAAACTAATACTAAAGAGAACTAAACTAATACTAAAGAGAACTAAACTAATACTAAAGAGAACTGAACTAATACTAAAGAGAACTAAACTAATACTAAAGAGGACTAAACTAATACTAAAGAGAACTAAACTAATACTAAAGAGAACTAAACTAATACTAAAGAGTACTAAACTAATACTGAAGAGTACTAAACTAATACTAACAAGAACTAAACTAATATCAAAAGAGAACTAAACTAATACTAAAGAGAACTAAACTAATACTAAAGAGAACTAAACTAATATTAAAGAGAACTAAACTAATATTAAAGAGAACTAAACGAATACTAAAGAGGACTAAACTAATACTAAAGAGTACTAAACTAATACTAAAGAGTACTAAACTAATACTAAAGAGAACTAAACTAATACTAAAGAGAACTAAACTAATACTAAATAGTATAAACTAATACTAAAGAGAACTAAACTAATACTAAAGAGTACTAAACTAATACTAAAGAGTATAAACTAATACTAAAGAGAATTAAACTAATACTAAAGAGTACTAAACTAATACTAAAGAGTACTAAACTAATACTAAAGAGAACTAAACTAATATTAAAGAGAACTAAACTAATACTAAAGATAACTAAACTAATATTAAAGAGAACTAAACTAATACTAAAGAGAACTAAACTAATACTAAAGAGGATTAAACTAATACTAAAGAGAACTAAACTAATACTAAAGAGTACTAAACTAATACTAAAGAGTATAAACTAATACTAAAGAGAACTAAACTAATACTAAAGAGTACTAAACTAATACTGAAGAGAACTAAACTAATACTAAAGAGTACTAAACTAATACTAAAGAGTATAAACTAATACTAAAGAGAATTAAACTAATACTAAAGAGTACTAAACTAATACTAAAGGGAACTAAACTAATATTAAAGAGAACTAAACCAATATTAAAGAGAACTAAACTAATACTAAAGATAACTAAACTAATATTAAAGAGAACTAAACGAATACTAAAGAGAACTAAACTAATACTAAAGAGGACTAAACTAATACTAAAGAGAACTAAACTAATACTAAAGAGTACTACACTAATACTAAAGAGTATAAACTAATACTAAAGAGAACTAAACTAATACTAAAGAGTACTAAACTAATACTGACGAGAACTAAACTAATATCAAAAGAGAACTAAACTAATACTAAAGAGAACTAAACTAATACTAAAGAGAACTAAACTAATATTAAAGAGAACTAAACTAATATTAAAGAGAACTAAACTAATACTAAAGAGGACTAAACTAATACTAAAGAGTACTAAACTAATACTAAAGAGAACTAAACTAATACTAAAGAGAACTAAACTAATACTAAAGAGAACTAAACTAATACTAAAGAGTACTAAACTAATACTGTTTAGTATGCCCTGTAGCTCTCACCTCCATAGCCATGAAGTGCTTTGAGAAGCTAGTGAAGGGCTACATCTGTTCCTCCCTCCCCATCAACCTGGACCCCCTGCAATTTGCATACCGCCCCAACAGGTCCACGGAGGACGCCATAGCCCATGTGCTGCACACAGCAGCATCACACCTGGCAGGGGAACTATGTGAGAATGCTGTTCATCAACTACAGCTCAGCATTCAATACCATAGTCCCCTCCAAACTCATAGCCAAGCTCAGGGACCTGGGCTTGAACTATGACCTCTGCCAGTGGGTCTTGGACTTCCTGACGGGTAGACCCCAGGTGGTAAGAGCAGGCAACTGCACCTCCTCATCCATCACGCTCAACATAGGGGCCCCCCAGGGCTGTGTTCTGAGTCCCCTCCTCTACTCCCTGTACACACATGACTGTGTGGCACAGCGGAACAACAACACAATCATCAAATTTGCTGATGACACAGTAGTCGTGGGCCTGATCTCTGCCAACGACGAGAGGGCCTACCTGGAAGAGGTAGAGAATCTGTCACAGTGGTGTCAGGAGAACTGCCTCTCCCTGAACGTCAGCAAAACAAAAGAGATGATTGTGGACTTCAGGAGGTCGGGGGTCAGGGACTACAGCCCCCTCAGCATCGACGGGGCACCAGTTGAGAGAGTGAACAGTTTCAAGTACCTAGGAGTCCACATATCCGAGGACTTGACATGGACCACACACATTGACAGTGTTGTGAAGAAGGCACGGCAACGCCTCTACTTCCTCAGGCGCCTAAGGAAGTTCCAAGTCAGTCAGAAGATCCTTAAGAACTTCTACTCATGCACAATAGAGCATCCTACCTGGCAATATCACCTCCTGGTTTGGGAATAGCACCGCACAAGACCGCAGAATACTACAGAGAGTGGCCCGTTCAGCCGAACGCACAATTGGAGGGGGGCTTCCCACTCTCCAGAACATTTACAACAAGCGGTGCATGGGTAAGGCTAAGAGAATTATCAAAAACTCCAGCCACCCAAACAACTGCCTCTTTGAACTGCTGCGGTCAGGCAAGCGATACCGGAGTCTCATGGCAAGCACAGAAAGACTCAGAAGAAGCTTCTATCCCCAGGCCATCAGGTTGCTCAACGAACAATAACACTATGCAACAACCATCAAAAGCACTCACAGCACACACATCCACATGCACACACTCACTTTAAACAAACAACTCACTGCAGCACCCACTCTAGACACTTAAACACACTTTATATTTATTGGCAAAGAATTTGCACTACAACCCATACCTCAGTACACCTTACTGTAAATTGTACCTAAATTGTACCTCATCCCATTTCTGCTTTGCACTATATAGTATATTGTAATTAGTATATTGTATAGTATATTGTATGGTAACTCAGTTACTTCTACTCTGCATTGAACATTGTACATATGTACATACTGAACACTTGTGTCTACGTACGTGACTTCTATTTTATACTTGCTATACTTATTTTATTTTTTACTGATCCCTTTGTCTAGCACAGTCTCTGGAGCATAACAGAAAGAAGCATTTTGTATAAAAGTATTCTGTACTTCTGTATGACAACTAATAAAGAAACTTGAGAAACTTGAAACTAAAGAGAACTAAACTAATACTAAAAAGTACTAAGCTAATACTAAAGAGTACTAAACTAATACTAAAGAGAACTGAACTAATACTAAAGAGAACTAAACTAATACTAAAGAGTACTAAACTAATACTAAAGAGAACTAAACTAATACTAAAGAGAACTTAACTAATACTAAAGAGAACTAAACGAATACTAAAGAGAACTAAACTAATACTAAAGAGAACTAATGTAACTGAGGGGTACAATTCCCTGACTGTATTACTAGATATGATACTTACTACCACTACCTTTGTACTTAATATTCGGCCACCCAGTACTCGGCATAAATATATTATGATGAACACTGTCACGTAGATGAAACGGATCCAACACAAATGTACGAATTAGAAATAGGTCTTTATTTCTACACAGCGATGGTGTGTAGAGCAAGCACTTAATCAAATCAATCACATTTATGAATGGGAATTAGTATGCACTTTTATGGCAAGAGTATTCGTCGGTATATCAATAGAGAATGTCCAATCTCTGAAGGCGCAGGTGGTACATATACGACCTGGAATAGTTTAAGGAATAACAGCAATGATACTTCAATGATTATATACTGGATACACTAGGGGGGGTTAATCCGGTCGCTTGTAAGCCGACAGGAGTAGGAAGGGGGGGGGGGTAGAATCCGGCTGCCTCATCCGGCCAAGGGTATCCCAGGTGAACCCACTGTAGTGCCGTTCAATGCGCCGGCGATCCTTGGACCACAGATGAAAGCAGGTGGACTCTTTGTGGGCCGGCGTCCTCCGGTCCACGGAGGAGAGACGTGAAGCGACCTCGTCTTGCAGAGCGTCTCCTCACCTTGCGTCCTCTCCAGGGGGGGGGGTTCCAACACACGGCAGTGTCGGGGGTCTTTATCCATGGAATAATCAACGTATACAAAGCATAATCCGTGCCTGGGAAGGCGGGCTGTCGTCGGTAGAATAATCCGGTATACAGGTCCACTCGCTCGTCGGCTCTGGGGCTCCTCGGGTGCAGCTTCACGTGGGGTCAACCACCCTGGATAAGCAGCCAGTTCTCTGCCCGAAACGATGGGGTACTGACTACGGTAGTATTCTCACCGCACGAAGCACTATATATTAACAGACTATTATTAGCTTAATAGACTACGTCCAACTCGATGATATAGTGCCAAATATGACTATTCAAATATTAATATACACGATGTCTCAATACCGATGGTAAGCCGAACTTGGCCTTACTCCCACACGTGGCGTCGCGGGGAGGCTTTACGTCTGTGACTCTATTGGAGGGTAAGAAACTGGACTGAAAAGGAAGTCCTACTTTAGTAGCGCAGTATATATACGCACTATGAACAAATAGTCCCATTAGTGGTGCGGTAGCCAGATTCCTACGCGGAACTAGGACTTGTTCGTACATGTTGAGCGGTACGTTTGAACTGGGTCTGAGGGGTATGGCAGCCTGGCACCAAGGTCTCGACCAATAGTAGAATGGAGACTATTATGGGATGTTCAGTAGGCTAGAATGGATATTCAATGCATATTGTACAAGGAATATACAAGGGATATCAGGGAATATTAGAGAATATACAAATACAATTAAATATATATATATAAATAAATATATATATTCGGTTTAATCTGGCCCTTCACAACAGCCACCCCCTGATTGGTCCCAGACCTAATCAGTTAAACAGAGACAGATTAATCGCGTTGTCTATTTACACATAAGGGTTTGCTGTAGGGGTCAGTCAACTTCACAAAGTCATAGGGTTATAGGGTCATGGTCATCATCGATTGTGTCTGGGAGTCGGGGCAGTTCTATGAGCCTCGCCACGGGACGGGTGTAAGTGCGACCCTGGACGAGCACTTCAGCTGCTCGGACCTTGCCGTCGGCACCGGTGATCACTTTGCTTACGCGGCCGGCCGGCCACATAGCTCTGGGCAGTGATTGATCAATAATCATGACGACTGTTCCTTCTGTCAAATTGTCTCTCTCCTTTACCCACTTCTGGCGGGTCTGTAGAGACGGTAGGTAGTGCAGTAGGAAACTGCTCCAAAACTTGTCGGCTAATACTTGGCTGTACCTCCACATTCGTCGGCCGTTCGCTTCTTCAGGCCGGTACATTGTCTGGGGTAATGCAGGATCTAGCCGCCCCATCAGGAGTGTGTTGGGGGTAACTGGGTCGATATCCGCCACATCACTGGAGACATATCCGAGGGGCTTCGAGTGAAGTACTCCCTCAATCTCCGTGAGGACTGTCATTAGGACTTCTTCCGCCACAGTCTGGGCCCCAAGTACTGCGTACAGGGCTGTCTTTATGGAGCGCACTTCTCGTTCCCAAGTGCCACCGAAGTGGGGTGCGTTTGGGGGGTTGAATTGGAAATCAACCTGTGCTGGAGCGAGGTGGGTCTTAAGTTCTGGGCCCATAGCTTGGAAGCTCTCTCTCAGCTCTCTTTCGCCGCCTTTGAAGTTTGTCCCATGATCGGACAATAGGGTAGACGGTCTTCCTTTCCGTGATGTGAATCTACGGAAGGCCATAAGGAATGAGTCTGTGCTCATGGTCGGGAGAAGCTCGATGTGTATCGCTCTGGTGGTCATGCATTTGAATACAATACCCCACCGCTTCTCGGTTCCTCTTCCTTTCTTTATGTGCAGCGGGCCAAAGCAGTCCATACCCGTTGAGTGGAATGGCTTGTCACCGATTCGGAGGCGACATGGAGGAAGGTCAGCCATCCTTGGTATGCTGGGCTGCGCGCGCCACTTGCGGCAGTCTAGACATGTTCTCTGGAAGCGTCGTACCGCCTCTCTTCCTTGTAGGATCCAGTAACGACGTCTGATTTCCGCGAAGACTCTTTCTGCTCCTGCGTGATGTACATCCTCATCGTATTTCTTTATAATCAGCTCCGTGACCTTGTGTCGGCTGTTCAATACGATCGGGTATTTAAAGTCATCCGGTAGATTTGGGGCTCTGCGTAGGCGGCCACCCACTCTGATGAGGGTATGAGCGTCGCTCTCGGGGGCCAGATGAATTAATCTGCTGTCGGATGGGACGGGCTTTCCTCCCTGTAGACAGGCCAATTCATCGGGGAACGAGTCTCTCTGGGCTCGCTGCAGTAGAAGCAATTCTGCTTCCTCGTAGTTAGCTGCTGACATATCAGCGGGGGACTTGCACTCCGGGTGGTACCGCAGGAATGTTCTTTGTTGTGCACTCTCTATGGACGTGCAATCGTCTATGTTAGGGTCGGTGGAGGCTACGGTGCTCAATCCACAGAACACAGACTTCTTATTTTCCACCTCCTCTGGACTTGCTTCCCTCGGGATAGGCATGGGCCACTGTCCTTCCGGGAGTCTTAGGAATGCGGGGCCGTCACTGTAAGCATTGCGACGGGTGAGGTCATCCAGGGGCATCCCCCGGGTGATGACGTCAGCTGGGTTCTGTTTTGTATCAACGTAGCGCCACTCTGTTTCTCCGGTTAACTCTTCGGTTAAGTCTTGAATCTCGGTGACTCTGACTCCCACGAAGACTTTGTACTTGCATGAGTCCGATTTGATCCAGGCGAGTACTGTCGTGGAATCTGACCACAGGATTGTTCTAGACACCGGTATGGTGAGCTCACGTTGGATGAGCGTGGCTAGGTGCGCTCCGGCTAGGGCTGCGCAGAGCTCTAGGCGTGGGATAGATTGTTGCTTGCGTGGGGCTATTCTCGAGCGGGCGAGGACAAATGCTGTGTAGATCTCTCCCCCCCTTTCTTGGGCCCGCAAGTAGGCTACTGATCCGTATGCGACCTCTGAGGCGTCACTGAAGACGTGTAAGTCCATTTTACATGTCTCTGGCCTCACCGTGGGTGGGAAGTAGCTTCGGCGCATATTAATGCCTGGGAGTGAGTGGAGCTCCATCTCCCACTCTCTCCAGGTGGATGCAAGGTGTGCTGGAATGGGGTCGTCCCAGCCCCGGTCCTTGTCCCACAATGCTCGTACAATCATTTTTGCCCTGGTGGTGTACGGTAGAATACATCCTAGCGGGTCATATTGTCGGGCGAGTGTTGTGTACACACTCCGTCTGGTGGTCGGTGCCGCCGCCGGCCTTCCCTGCTCCGTAGTCAGGGGCTTGTGTCTGTAGTGAAGCGAATCTGTTTTGAATCGCCACACCAATCCCAGGGTCATCTCCTGGGCTTCTCCCGGGATTGTAGCCATCCAGGTCTCGCTGCTGGCTGCCTTGTCCTCGGAGGAGAGGCTGCGCAGTACTTGCGGATCGCTGCTGGCCCACTGCCTGAGATCAAAGCCGCCTTTGATCAATGAGGCGCGGAGTTTAATCAGGAGAGCCTCGGCTTCTTCCTGGGTTGAAAGGCTTTGTAGACAGTTGTCTACGTAGAAGCTGTTCTTTACGCTGTGTCGGACCTCTTCGTCCGCTGCTGGGTCCTCTGCTACATGTTTCTGTAGTGCAAATGTAGCACAGCAGGGGCTGCACGTCGTTCCGAAGGGGAGGACTTCCCATTGGTAGATGGCTGGGTGCTCATCTCCTGGCTTCTCTCTCCATAGGAACCGTAACAGGGGCTTGTCCTCCTCTACTAATCTCACCTGCAGGAACATTCCTTTAATGTCCCCGCTGATGGCCACCTTTTCCTGGCGGAAGCGGAGTAGAACGCCGAGTAGGGAGGGGCCGAGTGTGGGACCGGGCAGTAACTCTTTATTCAGATTTTGGGATCCGATCTGGTAGCTGCAGTTAAATACTATGCGGTCTTTACCGTTGTGATGGACCTTGTGGTGAGGCACGTACCACGATTCAGTGGTCTGGTCAGCCTCTTTAATGTCCATCTTTGTGACGTGTCCCGCTGTGATGAGCTTCTCAATCTCAGCGCGGTATACACTCTCTTGGGCGGGGTTCTTGGCTAAGCGCCGCTCCGTGTTCAGCAGGTACCGTTCTGTGGCGTCTGTCTTGGCGTGGAAAGTAGGCATTCCTTCTCGCCGCAGGAGTGGCGTGGCGTATCTCAACACGCCGTTGACCGGGACTCTCTTGGTCCCTGTCTCGAGGAGGTGAATGGCGTAAATGTCATCTTTAGAGCGAATGTCTTTCCTTCCGTTCTTAAAGGGCATTTGTTCCAAGGTCCATAACCGCTCTACGTGTTGCAGGAGTGCGGTTTCTCCCTCTGTGACTCGGGAGTGGAGACATCTAGTGGCTGTACTTCGGTTGAGAGATTTGGCGAGCGGGCCTTGGAGAGTCCATCCCAAACGGGTCTCGACTGCTGCAGGACAGCCTCGGGGTCCGGTATGAACCCGGTCTATCGGGACAATGAGGTCTGCATGGTCGGAGCCTATCAACAGGGTCGGCATAGCATTGTCTATGAGCGGGATCGGTAACTTGTGCAGATGTGCATATTTCTCCATCAGCTTGGCGACGGGGTATGTGTACCGCGACAGTCCTATTTCTTGGCTGGTGAAAGCGTCTGTAATCTGGTACCGTCGCTCAGGCTGGCCACTTGCTGCGATAGAGAATGAGACATTCTCGCCCTTTATCGTCTTCAAATCTCGTCTTATTGTCCGAATCGTCATTTGGGTTTCGCTTCCCCGCAGCCCTAGCTGGGCCGCAGCGGAGGCGAGCAGAAGGGTCTTCTCTGACCCGTCATCGAGGACGGCGTAAGTGTCCAGGACTTTATTCTGGTAGCTTAGTGTCACACGCACTACTTTTAGGAGTACTCGGGCTCCACTGCTGCTGGCGGGATCGATGTACATGACGCTCGCTTTGCTGCTGGATGGTGCGGGTGAAGGGCGCCGTCTGTTACTGTCGTGAAGTATGTCCAGATGGGCTCCATCGCACTTGGTGCACCTTTTCTTTAAGCGGCATTCGGCTGCCATGTGTGAGCGCGCACAGCGAAAACAGCGCTTGTTGGACTTTATCCATTGACTTGCTTCCTCCGCGTTCAGCTTGGGGAAGGAGTCACATTGCGCTAGCCAGTGTTCTTTCTCACAGTAGGGGCACACTATCTTCCACTTCTCCGTTCTGGAGGGGGTACTGTGGCTCCTGCTGCTCGGTACTGACTCCGATTGGTGCATCACAGTCACCGATCTTCTTCCATCATTTAGTCGTCTGGTTCCTTCTCTGGAGCCAGGGGTGCTCCGTCCGAATGTATCTAGCCGTAGGCTGCTGACTTCTCTCGCCAGGAAGTCTGCTAGATCGAGGAGGTTCGGTTCGGGGCTATTCGGGTCTCGGTGGTCTCTCTGTCGCCTAAAACGCTCCTGTCGAGCGGGCGGCAGCTTCTCCAAGATCCTTTCCACATTTGAGTTGGCGTAAAGTTCATGCCTCCCCTTCTCTCTCTGCGCTCCCAACATCCCTACCAGGGACTGCACTCTGATGGACAGGTCGTCCAGTGCTCGATTGTCTATTGCTGGGGGTAAGCGGTCGATGTGTCGGATCTCCTGGATCACGTAATCCCATATGCGCCCATACCTCTGGTCCAATGCTACCAGCGCTGCTGTGTATGGGGTTGTGGAAGTCGCGTAGGCGAGCGCTATATTATGTGCGCGGGGTACCTTTAAGTGCTTCAGTAGGATGGCGTATTTATGGCGTTCATCCAATACATCCGCCAACATGGTCTCCAGACACATGCGGAGTTCTGTATACTGGGCCCGGTTCTCTTGGGTGAAGTCGGGTACCATAGGCGTGCCAATGTATGACGCTGACTGTGGATACATCGGCGAGCGTTGGGGGAGAGGCCTCCTAGGCGAGTCTCCTCCCGCTCCTTGGTATGGGCTGGTACCGGCAGTGTACCATGGCCCGCTTGTCCAGGTGCTGTTCCTCGGTGCGGGTCGTGCGTCGTGCTCACCCGTGTATAGAGTCGGGGGTCTGTAGCGCAGCTCCGCGGGAGTATAGCCTGGGCTGTACCGGACCTCCTGGTCCGGTAGAGTACTGTGCTGTCGTCGGGCGTGGTTCTCCTCCTCTTCGTCTTCAGTTAGGTCATCCAGTGCTTGTAGTCTCTGGTTTAGCCTCTCCACAGGATATGCTGCTCCTTCCCGGTTGCTAGGTCTCGCTTGGACCGGTGGGGGGAGGTGGTCTGTGGGGGGTATAGACCTCGTCTGTTGGTCAAGTTCAGGGTTGTTTACTCGGCTAGGGGATGCCGCCCTGGAGGTGTGTCTAGACGAGTTCCTGGAGCCTCTGGCGGAGGGAGAGGGTGTTGTCCGTCTGATCAGCTGTTCTATTAGTTGCGCTTGCTGTCTGTCGCGCTCTGCGTCCCGTAGAGCACCAGCAGCTGCTCGCTGGCTGTCTGCTCGGTCTCGGGCCACATTCTCTTCTCTCTGAATGCGTCTTATTTCTAGACGTATATGCTCTTCTTCGCTCCGCTGCTGGATCTGCAGTCGGTCGCGTTCAGCAGCGGCGTTCAGGCTGATGAGGAAGGCCTGCTGTAGGGTCCTCTCTGCCTCGCTGGGAGAAGGCGGTTGTATAGGGGAGCCTTCCCTCGGGGTACTCCTTGCGGAGCCTTGGAGCTCTATCTCCACGGTGCTCTCCCCGTCTTCTTCCGTGCCGAGTTCTCTCTCGGTAGCGTTGTATTCCTCCCGGGACTCATCGGGGACTACTTCTTCAGTACTGGCGGGGTGTGAAGTCATGTCTGGTTCCCACTGGTCCCCACCGTGAACTTGGTCAGTTACATTAGAACCCGTAGGGGCCTCTATGGTCGGGGTAGTCTGGGCGTTGGGGTTAGACATACTTTTACTTTCTAGTTTTACCGCGTTTACTGTTAGTAGAAGACTAGGTTGTTGACTGACAGCGTAAGCCTCTAAGTACTGAGGGAGCCGTCGTTCGCGCTGCGGGCGTTGGTTAGGAGGATCGTTTCGTGGAGTGTTCATCATAGGCCATTTCAATATTAATAACACTATATTAATATTACACTAATTACCATCCGGCTCGAAGGACCAATTGTAACTGAGGGGTACAATTCCCTGACTGTATTACTAGATATGATACTTACTACCACTACCTTTGTACTTAATATTCGGCCACCCAGTACTCGGCATAAATATATTATGATGAACACTGTCACGTAGATGAAACGGATCCAACACAAATGTACGAATTAGAAATAGGTCTTTATTTCTACACAGCGATGGTGTGTAGAGCAAGCACTTAATCAAATCAATTACATTTATGAATGGGAATTAGTATGCACTTTTATGGCAAGAGTATTCGTCGGTATATCAATAGAGAATGTCCAATCTCTGAAGGCGCAGGTGGTACATATACGACCTGGAATAGTTTAAGGAATAACAGCAATGATACTTCAATGATTATATACTGGATACACTAGGGGGGGTTAATCCGGTCGCTTGTAAGCCGACAGGAGTAGGAAGGGGGGGGGGGTAGAATCCGGCTGCCTCATCCGGCCAAGGGTATCCCAGGTGAACCCACTGTAGTGCCGTTCAATGCGCCGGCGATCCTTGGACCACAGATGAAAGCAGGTGGACTCTTTGTGGGCCGGCGTCCTCCGGTCCACGGAGGAGAGACGTGAAGCGACCTCGTCTTGCAGAGCGTCTCCTCACCTTGCGTCCTCTCCAGGGGGGGGGGTTCCAACACACGGCAGTGTCGGGGGTCTTTATCCATGAAATAATCAACGTATACAAAGCATAATCCGTGCCTGGGAAGGCGGGCTGTCGTCGGTAGAATAATCCGGTATACAGGTCCACTCGCTCGTCGGCTCTGGGGCTCCTCGGGTGCAGCTTCACGTGGGGTCAACCACCCTGGATAAGCAGCCAGTTCTCTGCCCGAAACGATGGGGTACTGACTACGGTAGTATTCTCACCGCACGAAGCACTATATATTAACAGACTATTATTAGCTTAATAGACTACGTCCAACTCGACGATATAGTGCCAAATATGACTATTCAAATATTAATATACACGATGTCTCAATACCGATGGTAAGCCGAACTTGGCCTTACTCCCACACGTGGCGTCGCGGGGAGGCTTTACGTCTGTGACTCTATTGGAGGGTAAGAAACTGGACTGAAAAGGAAGTCCTACTTTAGTAGCGCAGTATATATACGCACTATGAACAAATAGTCCCATTAGTGGTGCGGTAGCCAGATTCCTACGCGGAACTAGGACTTGTTCGTACATGTTGAGCGGTACGTTTGAACTGGGTCTGAGGGGTATGGCAGCCTGGCACCAAGGTCTCGACCAATAGTAGAATGGAGACTATTATGGGATGTTCAGTAGGCTAGAATGGATATTCAATGCATATTGTACAAGGAATATACAAGGGATATCAGGGAATATTAGAGAATATACAAATACAATTAAATATATATATATAAATAAATATATATATTCGGTTTAATCTGGCCCTTCACAACAACTAAACTAATACTAAAGAGAACTAAACTAATACTAAAGAGAACTAAACTAATACTAAAGAGTACTAAACTAATACTAAAGAGAACTAAATGAATACTAAAGCGTATAAACTAATACTAAAGAGTACTAAACTAATACTAAAGAGAACTAAACTAATACTAAAGAGAACTAAACTAATACTAAAGAGAACTAAACTAATACTAAAGAGTATAAACTAATACTAAAGAGTACTAAACTAATACTAAAGAGAACTAAACTAATACTAAAGAGAACTAAACTAATACTAAAGAGTACTAAACTAATACTAAAAAGAACTAAACTAATACTAAAGAGAACTAAACTAATACTAAAGAGAACTAAACTAATACTAAAGAGAACTTAACTAATACTAAAGAGTATAAACTAATACTAAAGAGAACTAAACTAATACTAAAGAGAACTAAACTAATACTAAAGAGTACTAAACTAATACTAAAGAGTACTAAACTAATACTAAAGAGAACTAAACTAATACTAAAGATAACTAAACTAATACTATAGAGAACTAAACTAATACTAAAGAAAACTAAACTAATACTAAAGAGTACTAAACTAATACTAAAGAGAACAAAACGAATACTAAAGAGTACTAAACTAATACTAAAGAGAACTAAACTAATACTAAATAGAACTAAACTAATACTAAAGAGAACAACTAATACTAAAGAGAACTAAATTAATACTAAAGAGAACTAAACTAATACTAAAGAGTACTAAACTAATACAAAAAGAGAACTAAACGAATACCAAAGAGAACTCAACTAATACTAAAGAGAACTAAACTAATACTAAAGAGTATAAACTAATACTAAAGAGAACTAAACTAATACTAAAGAGTACTAAACTAATACTAAAGATAACTAAACTAATACTAAAGAGAACAACTAATACTAAAGAGAACTAAACTAATACTAAAGAGAACTAAACTAATACTAAAGAGTACTAAACTAATACTAAAGAGAACTAAACTAATACCAAAGAGAACTAAACTAATACTAAAGAGTATAAACTAATACTAAAGAGTATAAACTAATACTAAAGAGAACTAAACTAATACTAAGGAGAACTAAACTAATACTAAAGAGAACTAAACTAATACTAAAGAGAACTAAACTAATACTAAAGAGTATAAACTAATACTAAAGAGAACTAAACTAATACTAAGGAGAACTAAACTAATACTTAAGATAATTAAACTAATACTAAATAGTACTACACTAATACTAAAGAGTACTAAACTATATCACTCTAGTAGAAGTAGACTGTTTGTGTATGTATGTGCATGTGTGCCTGTCTGTCTGTGTATGTGCTTGTTTGTCTGCCCATGTGTGCATGTCTGTCTGTGTCTGTCCGTGTGTGCGTGTCTGTCTGTGTATGTGCGTGTTTGTCTGCCCATGTGTGCATGTCTGTCTGTGTCTGTCCGTGTGTGCGTGTCTGTCTGTGTATGTGCGTGTTTGCCTGTCCATGTGTGTGTGTCTGTCTCTCTGTCTGTGTGTGAATGCCTGTCCATCGGGTGCATCGTTGCCTGGAGTTGCTCTTTCTCACATGTACCACAGCATTCTCTTCTGCGTGACAGACGTGTTCTCACATAAGGAAATACTATGCTTGGTTTAGGCGAGGGGTGGAGCCTAGGGAGAGCGAGGGGTGGGGCCTAGGGAGAGCGAGGGGTGGGGCCTAGGGAGAGTGAGGGGTGGGGCCTAGGGAGAGCGAGGGGTGGGGCCTAGGGCGAGCGAGGGGTGGGGCCTAAGGAGAGCGAGGGGTGGGGCCTAGGGAGAGCGAGGGGTGGGGCCTAGGGAGAGCGAGGGGTGGGGCCTAGGGAGAGTGAGGGGTGGGGCCTAGGGAGAGCGAGGGGTGGGGCCTAGGGAGAGCGAGGGGTGGGGCCTAGGGAGAGCGAGGGCATGACGCAGAAAAGGAAAAGTAGGCTATCTCCAACTGCCTGTGTATGGAAGATCATCATTTTACATATTTATTTAACATCGACATATTGCACATGAGGGCAACCTTAACTATTTATTTTTGTTTAAATAAAGGTTTAAAATGTAATTAAAGAAGCAGTACAAGAAACTGGATTTTATTACACGAAACCTTATCAATTGTTTACAATCAATCCAAAACACTGTGCTCAGCTGGAACCAAATTTTTGTTTTTGTTTTTCCTTGCGAACCGTGACATCATCAGTGGGCGTGTCATATTCTAGGCTGTCAGGACAAGCGAAAATGGCGATTTGAGGTTCGGCATTGCACTCAATCGATCCATTCAACAGGAAGCAACTTGCGACTGATCTCAAAATGAGATAAGATTCCAATGTATTGTTATTATACAGCACAAGTACAATACACCATCCAACCAGAGTGGATAGATAAATGCTCCAGGAATAAATATGCATGGAGAAAGGTAGTGAGCCTAAGCGTGCAAGCACACACACAAACAAACACACACACACACACACACACACACACACACACACACACACACACACACACACACACACACACACACACACACACACACACACACATACACACACACACATTGTATACGTTCGAAATGAATCGTTCCAGCAAAGTAGGCCATATTCTAATGACTTGTTTTATTGGTTATCATAGTAGTATCATAGATATCTGATTTATTAATGCCAATGCTAACCGCCTGCGCAAATGTCAGACCCTTTAGCTCAGCTGGTTAGTGTGGCTGCCTGTGGATCCTATGGTCCCAGGTTCAAATATCTCGGTTACACACGTTTATTTATTTCTGGAGCATTTCTTTATCCACTCTGGTTGGATGGTGTATTGTACTTGTGCTGTATAATGACAATACATTTGAATCGGATCTCATCTTGAGATCGCTACCTGTTGAGTACATGGTGCAGATGCAATGCCGAACCTTTGAAGCTGCACACGGCACATTTTACCACTGTTGTGTTCATATGGTTGTGTTGTGTTTACTTCTGCCTGAGTAACGCCCCCGTTGATGACGGAGGACGGTGGAACGTTGGTTCTGTTCAAATAGGTGTAAACGCGGGCTGGTTCGCCAGAGAGCACCAAGGTTCAGAGGCTCCAGAACGGAGCCGGAGCTTGAACCAGAGCCCTGCCGGTGTGAAGGGGTCCTCAGAGGAGATGAGAAGGGTTCTCCAGGATAGCTCCTGCAACCACCTCCAGATTGTCATACATATCTATCTATCTATCTATCTATCTATCTATCTATCTATCTATCTATCTATCTATCTATCTATCTATCTATCTATCTATCTATCTATCTATCTATCTATCTATCTATCTATCTATCTATCTATCTATCTATCTATAGAGCTGTGCTGTACTGTACTGTACCCATTCTGCAATCTGTTAATAAACTTTTCAATCAATCAATCAATCAATCAAAACCGCATGTATATATTCCCTCCCCGCCGTATGTATATCTCTCTCCCACCCACCCACCCCCTCCTAATGTACTGTCCCCTCCCCATCATATGTACTCTGTCAGGATCTAGGGGTAACAGTACTGTATATTTGAATACCGTTTATGTCACAAATGTATCAGTACTAAATACCTATATGTCCCTATGCCATAAATGTCATGTATGTTGTGTATGTCTTAAATGTCTATATGAATTGAAAATGGGGGACCCTGATGGAAACAAGACACACGTCTTTCTCAGGTCTGCATCCCCTTAACAATTGTGTGTATTGAGCTGTACTGTACTGTACCCATTCTGCAATCTGTTAAATAAAGTTTTCATTCATTCATTCATTCATTCTATCTATCTATCTATCTATCTATCTATCTATCTATCTATCTATCTATCTATCTATCTATCTATCTATCTATCTATCTATCTATCTATCTATCTATCTATCTATCTATCTATCTATCTATCTATCTATCTATCTATCTATCTATCTATCTATCTATCTATCTATCTATCTATCTATCAATCGGTTCACAAAATGTTGTGATATTCAACATTTGAAAGGAAACATCTGTATGCTTGCATAATTTATTTAGTTTTGTAGCTTTTAAGTTTGACAGACTAGCAACTACGTGTAGCTAGGGGTAGAGGGGGATAAAAAAAATTATTCACACTTTAATTTTCATTTAATTCATACTTCATACTTTTAGTACTTGTTGATTTGTACTTGGTACTTAGATTTGGTACTGTGAGTACCAAAACGAATCAATCAATCAAACAAATCAATCATGATACGTTGCTTCAGGAAGTAACTGAGAATGAATAATCGATCAGTGGCCTTTGAATGAAGGATTCTGTCTTTACATTTGGAACTGCTTGAGTTGAAAGTGAGTGGAAACACACACACACACACACACACACACACACACACACACACACACACACACACACACACACACACACACACACACACACACACACACACACACACACACACACACACACACACACACACACACACACACACACACACACACACACACACACACACACACACACACAGATAACATATGTTCACACATAGCCCATCCAGTCTGCTCTCATCCACACACCCTCTCTCCAGTGTAAGATGACAGACGGTGTGTCTCTCCTGCATGCGTCCCATGCTTTTGGCTCGAGTTTTATCGACCTATAAAACGCTGCCATACATCAAACAAGCGCTCATCGGGTCCCGGCTGGCTTGTGATGGAACATAAAGCCCAGAACCTCAGAACTCATACAAACAGCCTCATTAAAAGCCCTATTAAAGTCTGGGAAATGTTTGCTTTGACCAAGATGCTTTGTTTTCATACAAAGTCTACATAGACTATAGCTACTAGGGAATAATCAGTTGCTAGGGTTCTTAGCCGAAAAATCAAACACATCTCTGCCACCACAGTATTATTGACAAATACATATATATTATTATTATTATTATTATTATTATTATTATTATTATTATTATTATTATTATTATTATTATTATTATTATTATTATTATTATTATTATTATTATTATTATTATTATTATTATTATTATTATATTACACATATATATTCTATTTCACCTGGAGGGCACGAAGCGAAGACGTAGTGACTAGCCGAGCTTAGCACTGGAAGCAGAGGCATAGTGGCTCGCCGAGCTTAGCACTGGAAGCAGAGGCATAGTGGCTCGCCGAGCTTAGCACTGGAAGCAGAGGCATAGTGACTAGCCGAGCTTAGCACTGGACGCATAGTGGCTAGCCGAGCTTAGCACTGGACGCATAGTGGCTAGCCGAGCTTAGCACTGGACGCATAGTGGCTAGCCGAGCTTAGCACTGGAAGCATAGTGACTAGCCGAGCTTAGCACTGGAAGCATAGTGGCTAGCCGAGCTTAGCACTGGAAGCATAGTGACTAGCCGAGCTTAGCACTGGAAGCATAGTGGCTAGCCGAGCTTAGCACTGGACGCATAGTGGCTAGCCGAGCTTAGCACTGGAAGCATAGTGGCTAGCCGAGCTTAGCACTGGAAGCATAGTGGCTAGCCGAGCTTAGCACTGGAAGCATAGTGGCTAGCCGAGCTTAGCACTGGAAGCATAGTGGCTAGCCGAGCTTAGCACTGGACGCATAGTGGCTAGCCGAGCTTAGCACTGGAAGCATAGTGGCTAGCCGAGCTTAGCACTGGAAGCATAGTGGCTAGCCGAGCTTAGCACTGGAAGCATAGTGGCTAGCCGAGCTTAGCACTGGAAGCATAGTGGCTAGCCGAGCTTAGCACTGGAAGCATAGTGACTAGCCGAGCTTAGCACTGGAAGCATAGTGGCTAGCTGAGCTTAGCACTGGAAGCATAGTGGCTAGCCGAGCTTAGCACTGGAAGCATAGTGACTAGCCGAGCTTAGCACTGGAAGCATAGTGGCTAGCCGAGCTTAGCACTGGAAGCAGATGCATAGTGGCTAGCCGAGCTTAGCACTGGAAGCATAGTGACTAGCCGAGCTTAGCACTGGAAGCATAGTGGCTAGCCGAGCTTAGCACTGGAAGCATAGTGACTAGCCGAGCTTAGCACTGGAAGCATAGTGACTAGCCTAGCCTAGCACTGGAAGCATAGTGACTAGCCGAGCTTAGCACTGGAAGCATAGTGGCTAGCCGAGCTTAGCACTGGAAGCATAGTGGCTAGCCGAGCTTAGCACTGGAAGCATAGTGGCTAGCCGAGCTTAGCACTGGAAGCAGATGCATAGTGGCTAGCCGAGCTTAGCACTGGAAGCATAGTGGCTAGCCGAGCTTAGCACTGGAAGCATAGTGGCTAGCTGAGCTTAGCACTGGAAGCATAGTGGCTAGCCGAGCTTAGCACTGGAAGCTGATGCATAGTTGCTAGCGTTGGCCACTCCCACTGCCACGCCCCCTTTCACCAATTGGCATGAACAGTTCATCAGTTCTTCTTTGGTTCATGACCAACCTTGAACAGTTCATCAGTTCTATAATATCATAATAATATATCATATATATATATATATATATATATATATATATATATATATATATATATATATATATATATATATATATATATTCTTTAAAAAGGGCACTCTTGGGGGCCCTCTGGTGGTCACAAAGGCCCTAAGCAGGCGCTTAGTTGGCTTATGCATGAGGCCGGCCCAGCCAAAAGGCATCTCACCGTGGGGATGATTTCTAGTGACCAAGAGTTGATTTATGAGTTTGTCTGTTTGCACCATGTATCCTCTGGATGTCTGCCATCTGAGACTCGGAGCTAATAGTCTATTACAGATGAACTTCTCCTGATATGGTTTCACAGTTGTGTGTTGACATGTCTCTCTCTCTCTCTCTCTCTCTCTCTCTCTCTCTCTCTCTCTCTCTCTCTCTCTCTCTCTCTCTCTCTCTCTCTCTCTCTCTCTCTCTCTCTCTCTCTCTCTCTCTCTACAGGCACATCATGACTGAGTTGATTGAAACAGAGAGGTTGTATGTGGAAGAGCTGCAGAGCATCATGGAGGTACAGTATGACTGTTGGTGGGTCCCATTATTTTTGGGAACGGCTAAACTGCTAACTAGTTTTGGATTTGGGTGCCACATCAGAGCCCTGGAATGCTAGCTCCCCACTGGGTCTGACTGCTATCTCTGGGTCTGAATGCTAGCTCCCCACTGGGTCTGAATGCTAGCTCTGGGTCTGAATGCTAGCTCCCCACTGGGTCTGAATGCTAGCTCTGGGTCTGAATGCTAGCTCTGGGTCTGAATGCTAGCTCTGGGTCTGAATGCTAGCTCCCCACTGGGTCTGAATGCTAGCTCTGGGTCTGAATGCTAGCTCTTGGTCTGAATGCTAGCTCTGGGTCTGAATGCTAGCTCTGGGTCTGAATGCTAGCTCTGGGTCTGAATGCTAGCTCTCCTCTGGGTCTGAATGCTAGCTCTTGGTCTGAATGCTAGCTCTGGGTCTGAATGCTAGCTCTGGGTCTGAATGCTAGCTCTTGGTCTGAATGCTAGCTCTGGGTCTGAATGCTAGCTCTGGGTCTGAATGCTAGCTCCCCACTGGGTCTGAATGCTAGCTCTTGGTCTGAATGCTAGCTCCGGGTCTGAATGCTAGCTCTGGGTCTGAATGCTAGCTCTGGGTCTGAATGCTAGCTCTCCTCTGGGTCTGAATGCTAGCTCTTGGTCTGAATGCTAGCTCTTGGTCTGAATGCTAGCTCTGGGTCTGAATGCTAGCTCTGGGTCTGAATGCTAGCTCTGGGTCTGAATGCTAGCTCTGGGTCTGAATGCTAGCTCTCCACTGGGTCTGAATGCTAGCTCTCCACTGGGTCTGAATGCTAGCTCTGGGTCTGAATGGTAGCTCCCCACTGGGTCTGAATGCTAGCTCTGGGTCTGAATGCTAGCTCTCCTCTGGGTCTGAATGCTAGCTCTGGGTCTGAATGCTAGCTCCCCACTGGGTCTGAATGCTAGCTCTGGGTCTGAATGCTAGCTTTGGGTCTGAATGCTAGCTCTCCTCTGGGTCTGAATGCTAGGTCTGGGTCTGAATGCTAGCTCCCCACTGGGTCTGAATGCTAGCTCTGGGTCTGAATGCTAGCTCTCCACTGGGTCTGAATGCTAGCTCTCCACTGGGTCTGAATGCTAGCTCTGGGTCTGAATGCTAGCTCTCCACTGGGTCTGAATGCTAGCTCTCCACTGGGTCTGAATGCTAGCTCTCCACTGGGTCTGAATGCTAGGTCTGGGTCTGAATGCTAGCTCTGGGTCTGAATGCTAGCTCTGGGTCTGAATGCTAGCTCTGGGTCTGAATGCTAGCTCTGGGTCTGAATGCTAGCTCTGGGTCTGAATGCTATCTCTGGGTCTGAATGCTAGCTCTGGGTCTGAATGCTAGCTCCCCACTGGGTCTGAATGCTAGCTCTGGGTCTGAATGCTAGCTCCCCACTGGGTCTGAATGCTAGCTCTGGGTCTGAATGCTAGCTCTGGGTCTGAATGCTAGCTCTCCACTGGGTCTGAATGCTAGCTCTGGGTCTGAATGCTAGCTCTCCACTGGGTCTGAATGCTAGCTCTCCACTGGGTCTGAATGCTAGCTCTGGGTCTGAATGGTAGCTCCCCACTGGGTCTGAATGCTAGCTCTGGGTCTGAATGCTAGCTCTCCTCTGGGTCTGAATGCTAGCTCTGGGTCTGAATGCTAGCTCCCCACTGGGTCTGAATGCTAGCTCTGGGTCTGAATGCTAGCTTTGGGTCTGAATGCTAGCTCTCCTCTGGGTCTGAATGCTAGGTCTGGGTCTGAATGCTAGCTCCCCACTGGGTCTGAATGCTAGCTCTGGGTCTGAATGCTAGCTCTCCACTGGGTCTGAATGCTAGCTCTCCACTGGGTCTGAATGCTAGCTCTGGGTCTGAATGCTAGCTCTCCACTGGGTCTGAATGCTAGCTCTCCACTGGGTCTGAATGCTAGCTCTCCACTGGGTCTGAATGCTAGGTCTGGGTCTGAATGCTAGCTCTGGGTCTGAATGCTAGCTCTGGGTCTGAATGCTAGCTCTGGGTCTGAATGCTAGCTCTGGGTCTGAATGCTAGCTCTGGGTCTGAATGCTATCTCTGGGTCTGAATGCTAGCTCTGGGTCTGAATGCTAGCTCCCCACTGGGTCTGAATGCTAGCTCTGGGTCTGAATGCTAGCTCCCCACTGGGTCTGAATGCTAGCTCTGGGTCTGAATGCTAGCTCTGGGTCTGAATGCTAGCTCTCCACTGGGTCTGAATGCTAGCTCTGGGTCTGAATGCTAGCTCTGGGTCTGAATGCTAGCTCTGGGTCTGAATGCTAGCTCTGGGTCTGAATGCTAGCCCTGGGTCTGAATGCTAGCTCTGGGTCTGAATGTGGCACCAGATAATAGAATAGAGTAGAATAGAAATACTTTTATTATCCCGTGGGAAATTTGACATTGCAAATTGCAAATTTAAACATTTAAACATTTAGACAGAACAGGTCACGAATACGAATAATAAAACAAATCAAATCAAGTTGCCTAAGATAAGAGTAGAGTAAAATAGAATAAAAATGGAATAAAATATACAGTAAAAATATACTGAGGTCTTCAGTAGGTGTAATATTGCACAGTGCTGTTTCAAACTAAGTCCAGGAAGATGGTAACTGTCACTCAGTGCTCAGTGATGCAGTGAGGCACAGTGATGCATTGTATAGTCTGATGGCTGTTGGAATGAAGGACTTCCTGTGCCGTTCAGTGCTGCATTTAGGTAGTGTGAGCCTGGCACTGAACCTGCTCCTCCTGTCCGTCAAGTCTGTGTATAGTGGGTGGGAGGGGTTTTCCCTGATGACCTGGAGCTTAGCAAGGCTCCTCCTCTCCACCACCCTCGCTAGGGAGTCCAGCTCCACCCCTACCACGCTACTGGCCTTCCTGACCAGCTTATCCAGCCTGTTTGGTCCCCACCTCCCTAAAACAAGCCAGAGTCACGCCGCTCATAAAAAAACCAACCCTGAACCCTACCGTCATAGGCAACTACCGTCCTGTCTCTCTTCTCTCCTTCCTTTCTAAAACACTTGAACGTGCTGTATCCAACCAACTTACTGCTTATCTCTTACAGAATGACCTCCTATACCCTAATCAGTCAGGCTTCAGGACTGGTCACTCAGAGACAGCCCTCATTGCGGTCACAGAGGCACTTCACTTAGCAAAAGCGAAAGGCCTCTCCTCTGTCCAGATTCTCCTAGATCTATCTGCAGCCTTCGACACAGTCAACCACCAGATCCTCCTTGCGGCCCTCGCAGGAATGGGAGTGGCTGGCTCTGCGCTGACATGGCTGTCATCATACCTCAATGACCGCTCCTACCAAGTGTCATGGAGAGGGACCCTGTCGGCCACCCGCCCCCTGCGGATGGGTGTCCCCCAGGGCTCGGTTTTAGGACCCCTTCTCTTCTCCCTCTACACTAAATCACTGGGTAACATTATCACGTCTCATGGCTTCTCCTACCATTGTTATGCCGACGATACTCAACTCTTCCTCTCCTTCCCTCCCTCAGATATCCACGTCTCTGAGCGGATCTCGGCCTGTCTGTCCGACATCTCCGCCTGGATGACGACCAACCACCTCAAACTGAACCTAAGCAAAACAGAATTGCTCCACCTGCCGGCCAAATCCTCCCCCCTGACCGACCTTTCAATCACAGTCGAGAATGCAGCTGTGACTGCGTCCCCGACCGCCAAGAACCTTGGTGTTGTCCTCGACGACCAGTTGAACTTCTCTGCTCACATCGCAGCAACGACCAGAACCTGCCGATTCCTCCTGAGCAACGTCAAAAGGATCCGCCCCTTCCTGACAAAAGAAGCCACCCAACTCCTCGTCCAATCAACAGTCATCTCCCGCCTCGACTACTGCAACGCACTGCTCGCTGGCCTCCCGGCCACTGCCACTAAGCCTCTTCAACTCATTCAGAACGCAGCGGCCCGCCTGATCTCAAACCTACCGAAGTCGGCCCATGTCACCCCACTTCTTAGGGACCTGCACTGGCTCCCCATTGCTGCACGAATCCGCTTCAAGGCCCTCGACCTAGCATACCGTGCGGCAAAGGGAACCGCTCCCGCCTACCTCCGGTCAATGGTCTCTAACTACACACCCTCAAGACCTTTACGCTCTGCATCTTCTGGCCGCCTCAGACCTACTCCTATCCGAGCTCCGGGAGGGTCATCAAGGAGAAGTCGCTTATTCTCAGTCCTTGCCCCACAATGGTGGAATGAATTACCCACCCCAGTTAGGACAGCCGAATCACGTCCAATATTTCGCCGTCGACCAAAGACGCACTTCTTCAACCATTATCTGAAAAAAAAATATATATATATATATATCCCTTGTGCATCCCTAGCAATGGCTGAGCTCACTGGGCTTAAGAGATGAAATGATGGCTCATGTTTAAAGCCATATCATTTTAACTGTTTACTATTTAAAAAAATAGTTTTACCCATGATTAACAGTAATAGCATAATCTCAATATATCTCTCAACAGATTACTCATATTTATGAATTATAACCACTCAAATAAGTGTTTGTTTGATACAACGTTTTTTTTCATCGAAAAAACGGATAAATGTTGTTTTTTACCATATTTTTTATTTCTTTTTTAAACATTACCCGACGAAATATCTCGACGAAATACCTCTGAATACGAATTAAAAAAAAATTAAAGATTCGATGACTAGTTCGGCCAGAAACGGCTTTGAGGCGAAACGTTACTAAGCGCTCATACTGACCCTAATGTTTTGCGGGAGGTTCCAATGGTTACTGCGGCTGGAATCTTGGGCTCGCCTCGCTGGTGGGAAGAGAACCAGACCTGCTCCGTGCAGGACACTTCCTCGTTGGCGCGCGCCGGCTTTGGGGGGCTTGTGTTTCGGCGTGTGGCGCGCTGTCGACTGCGCGGTCCGGTTCGTCTCTGGTTCTGTCTTAGAAAATCCACTCGCTCCCCCCCCCCACCACCCCAAACCATGTCTCCGGAGTTTCAATCACCGGCAGCCCGGTACAACCTATCTCACCTCCCCTGAATTGTGGCAAAGTTATCTGTAGAGCGATTACGCCACCATGTGTTTTACATCGGTAACAGCACATCCTAACCTAGACGGGGTTCTTAGCTTGTGGAATATGCAAGGGTTTGGTAAATATATCGAGAATTGAACGAATGAGAGAAGATTTAAAAATGGTTAAAAATGCCGTTTTGTGTGGGATGGAGAGTAGAAAACATGACCAGGGGTAAACAAGGCACTAAATACTGTAACTATTTTTCTAGAGTGTTTCATGTTATAAGCTTTTGAGACAATGAACATATATGTAAAATTAAGATATTTACCCAATTTCATGAAATAATAATAAACACAGACACCGCTGTGCTCACACACACACTCAAAATATTTCAAAAAAGTAGTTTTCATGACCAGGGGTCCACATATCTAACCCTAACTAACCTTACTGTCATGCACTAGTCCTAATAAACTAACCTACACTGTAACACGCAACACTTTGATGAACATTGTTACTCAGCTGATAGAGTTGTACCCTTCCTGATGACCTGTCGTACAGAACTTGTAAGTCGCTTTGGATAAAAGCGTCAGCTAAATGACTAAATGTAAAAAAAAATTAAATGTGTCCCCTGCTCTCAGTCCGCTGCCCCAGCAGGTCACAGCGTACAAGAAGGTGCTTTTATTCCATTTTAATAACCTATTCAAGGTCGCCGAGCTGCACTGCAGATCTACCCTACTCTTTGAATTCGAAAAAGTGCATTACCGGCCAGATCCCCTTAGGGGCGCTGTTGCGATAATGCAGTGTGCTCTGTGGCTGAACGGTGCATTATTTTTTTTGACTTTCAATGGAGTTTCCAGTTAGCTGGATTCTGGATGTGCAGCCTGTAGCTTGGAATACATTTTGGATTGCGGATTTCACTATGCAATAAGGGGATTTATCATCAGCCAATGGACATATCGATCTACCAGATGGCGATCGATAACGGGGAAATGCTCGGGGGGCTCCAACCGGCTCATGGTAAGATCTTTTTCACGTAAATTACATGCTGATCAGGCCTTGTTATGATACTCAACCAGGCGATCAGCGTATGTGGCTACTGAGACGAACACGGTTATTGGTAATCAATAATCAGAAACGACGTCCCCCGCCCCTCTCCTTTCATGCATACATGCTTGAGGATCGTGCCGATCATATGCAGTTTGAGTTTTAACTGTAGCTTATGTATAACGGAAATGCCATTGGATATAACGTTAGTACAGTGATGGGCAAGCTACTTGGAAAATGTAGCAAGCTACACTACAAGTTACTCTCGATTAAATATAGCTAAACTACAATGGAAGCTATCCCCAGAGAAATGTAGCAAGCTACACTACAAGAACATGGCTAAAATAGCTAGCTACATCGGCACTACTTTTTTTTTTTTTTTTTTACTTTGTGATCAAGTTTACACCAAACAAATAGGCAGGCAAAAAAATAGCTCAGTTTGATTGTTTATTATAAAACTGAAACAAGCCCTTGGTCTGGCTTTTTGTGTCATCCTTTTAACATGAGGAAAGAACTGTGGAAACGTAATAAATAAAAGGCAGTGAAACAATAATAAAATAAACACAAATATATACTCCCTCTATTGGAATGGAGACTTTTCAGCACAGGATAAACTACTGTTTCAACTGAAACCACAGTAACAAAATGACAATAACCTGGCCAAAGAAAAAGTGCAATAAACATTTGTCTACAAAATAGACATTAACGAAATCCTATGTAACATTTATACATTCTTAAGTACGGAAATAAGCAGCATGGGGTAATCGGCATTGGAACTATACTACTACAGTATGTACTCAGAGTATAACACTCAAGCTTGACACTGCTAGACAAACAATACTATCCTTGGCTGCTAGATATGTAACTCACAAAACATTCCATGGCCACAGGTTGAGAACCACTGGTCTAGGACGATCTTTTCCCTATTTTTTTCTTTTCTCCACCCCCCAATGTACAGTGTACAGCCCCCACCCACCAACCCCACCAACCCAACCTCCTCCAATGTACAGTTTCTACGTCAAATGTATATACACTCTTTTTCTGGACACTTTTTGTATCACAAACAGTACTGTATTTGCAAATCTGATATGTCATAAATGTATAGATGTAGCAGTACTGTCTATCTGTATGTCGTGTGTGTCATATATGTTATGATGAATTGAAAATGGGGGACCCTGATGTAAACAAGACGAAAGTCTTTCTCTGGTCTGCATCCCCTTAACAATTGTATGTATTGAGCTGTACTGTACTGTACCCATTCTGCAATCTGTTAATACACTTTTCAATCAATCAATCAATAATATTGTTCATAGCAGCTAGCCTATCTCAGACAGACTGTTAGTTAAAGCTGTTGATAAAAAGTGCACTGAATGAATGAATGAATGAAAACTTTATTTAACAGATTGCAGAATGGGTACAATACAGTACGGCTCAATACATACAATTGTTAAGGGGATGCAGACCTGAGAAAGACGTTTGTCTTGTTTCCATCAGGGTCCCCCATTTTCAATTCATATAGACATATATGACATACATGACATACAGATAGTCAGTACTGCTACATCTATACATTTATGACATACCAGATTTGCAAATACAGTACTGTTTGTGATACAGAAGGAGTCAAGAAAAGGGAGTATATACATTTGACGTAGAAACTGTACATTGGAGGAGGTTGGGTGGGGGGGGTTGGGTACATTGGGATATTGACAACCATACTGGGTAATTTACATTGGAGGTGGTTGGGGGGGGGGGGGGGCCGGGGGGCACACTGTATAAACAAGTAACACTGTACATTGAGGGGGGGGGGGGAGGAGACACTGTACAAACAAACACAATTGTACATTGAACTATTGACAAAACCATACTAGGTAAATGACTGTACATTGGAGGGGGTTGGGTTAGGATATTTACAGGGGCCAGTGTTGAATTCGTAGGTGTCCCTTGACTGACTGATTCACTGACTTAATTGTGTGCTGTTTGGGAACAATTGACAATGTTTATGTAAAGACAGTAAGGGTTTTCATCAGCTCACCTGAATATGTGTTCTCAAGTTAGTATTGGACGTGTGGGACGCGTATAGCTTATCCGCAACAGTAAGTTACTTCCGGGGTAGGCCTGATTGGCCCCGACAGGCACGTGACGCGCAACTTTCTCTGCCGCGCGGCACGCTCCGCGGAGCGGAGCGGCAGAGCTTGTGGAATTACGTAACCGTCCAAATCAGCTATGACTTTCATTCGGCGCTTCAGCTCACCTGGCATAGCAGCGGTCTGCGGTCCTGCGGTTCGTTGTTGACGTGAGTTCGAATCCCATGATTTTTTTTTTTTACAAAGGAAAAAGAGTGTGGTTTTATGAAGATATGTGCAAACAAGCCATAACTCTGCGGGCCCACTACAAGGTTGTAGTAAACCAGCTATTTGAGAAAGGTCTACACCCCATCCTACGGTACCCTGCGAATCTTTCCATAGTGGAAGGAGAAGGAAAGAGATTCGTGCTACGTTCGCTTAAGGCGGCAGAAGAATACATGAAGAAGATACAAAGTGGATGACAAGATTCATCTTTCACGGATAACTCTACAATTGCATGGACATCAAAAAACGGCAACATACAAACTTTTGACAACATTGAGAAATAAGTAATTTGATATAAAACGCTAAACACCATATAAATATAGATTCACGGTAGTATGCAGATCTTGATTTGATACCGACCATTTTGGAACATTCTAGATTTTTATACTCTATTTTTCTTACATGAAGGCTATGAGTCATAACGGAATACTCTGGAATACACTGGATGGTTATTGTTTTAGGGCACGAGAATGTTCTGGAACATTAAAGCATCAAACAGCAAGTAACGAGCGGCTGACAGCACTATGGAATACAATACCTTTTTCAAGGATGGCCCCGTGAAATAACAATGATATGAGTCTTGGTCATGAAATAGACGTGAAGAACGTTAGGTTATGACTATAACCAAGTTCTGTTAGTTAGGGGCGATGCTTGGCATCGCTACTGCACTATCTCGCGTACGTGCACGCGTACTGAATAAACCACAAATGTACCTCTAATACCAGTATTAGTCTGACCACACCCCTCATCAGCTTACCTTCATAAGCAGGTGTGTGGTCACCTGCTCTCCTCCTTCCCAAGCTTTCACCACAAGGTGAGGACAAGGGCTGCAGCGGCCGTCCGATGCCAAGCATCGCCCCTAACTAACAGAACTTGGTTATAGTCATAACCTAACGTTCTGTATCGTTAGTGGCTTAGCTTGGCATCGCTACTGCACAAGGGAGGCCAAGCGGAGCCACTTGGCTGACAAATACACCCCGCTGACAGCCCCCCAAAACCATCAGAACAGGGAGGGCCGAGCCCCCCCGACCCCCCCTAATGGAGGGTAGCCCCCCTATTAGGGACGTCACGGGAGGGCGACGGACCCGACCGTGCGAAGAGGCACTCAAGCAACTCAACGCACAGGGTGAGCAGACCGTGGCTTGACCCCACGACTACACACACGCACAACCCGCATGCCACCCGGGAACGAACGGAGGAACAACCTCGTTACTGCCCCCAGAATCACGGGGTCAAGGGCAAACCCAACCCCGTGGCAAGGCCGTAGCAGCGGAGCACGAAGGAAGACCCAGACCCACCAAAAGGACTGGACTCCCTAGAATGGGGGCCCGGAGAAGTCCATGATGCCAGCATCAAGACCCCACCAGGTGGGCACGTAGTGCCCCGCCCCCCACATCGCCAGCGTATTCGGACAAAGGCCCCTCAGTTACTGCACCTGGTATTCCCAGGCGGAACCAACCAGGCCAGAACCTGCCCAGCTTCCGAGATCGGACGAGATCGGGCGTGTTCAGGTCGGTATGGCCGTAAGCCGAGCGGGCCCCGTCCCCCCAATAGTACACCGCCTGGCACACTGACCCTGCAGAATAGGCAGTCAGCATGGCCGTAAGCACACAAAAAAGGTTAACCAACGGAAGCAGGCAGCGCACCGGGGAAAAAAACCAGGCAACAGGCTGTTAACCCTAGCCTGGAGACTGCGGACGAGACAGGCGCCAGAGGGGACAGCTGAACACAGCCGCCCCGGCGGAAGGAGCGTAAGCTGGCGGTGTTGCATGACCAAGCCTCCATTTAACAACCCCCACCCAGAGGGGTCGAGGCAGAGAAGGCTGACACGATTGGCAGACGTCATGAACGTGCAGGGGCACCCTCAAACGGTGAACCCGGGAGTTGACACTGCTCCAACACACCAGGGAATCAACCACCTCGGTGTTACCCAATGCGGTGGTTGTTCCTATAACCCCTCAAGAAAAAACTCCAAAACACACCTGCGGGTATACACCGGCTATACCGCAGTACAAGTGTTTCAGTTTCCAAAAAGGGTTAACCCAGGCCTACGGGTCGCAAACATCACTTCGGACCGGGCCTGGCGGTACGGGAAGCACAGGGTCACCAGAGGAGGTCAAAAAACCACCCCCACAGGCCCCTCTTCGCCATGCGTGAGAGAGGAGCGAAAAATAATGGAGAACCAGCCCCTAAGCACACCGTACCCGGTATTCCCCGGCGGTCTCCCAACCAAGTACTAACCAGGACCAACCTGTGTAGCGGCCGAGATCCGACGAGATCGAGCGCGTACAGAATGGCATGGCTGTAAGCCATGACGACAGTGCTGAGTAAAAACATACCCAACCAGGGTCTCCATAGCGCTTAACCCTGTGACACCCAGACCGACCTGGCATTTTTCCCCCTGAAAAAAGCCCAAGTCCCTCAGGGTACCAGAACAGCAGATCTGCATCCCCGGCGGACAACGGGTTCAACTGATCTGGACCAGCGTGACCAGAACCAGTCCCGTGCCCTAACCACGCCGACATGCCTACTCCAGGAGAAGGGCAGATATGCGTGTTGATCTTAACATGAAAAGAAGGCGCCACCCAGACGTTCGGACGAACCGCGCCTGGTGGCCCACCCCAAGGGCGTGAGACCCCACTACATATGTTCAGATCCATCCCGTCATCATCCCCCAGACATGAACGAGAATCCGTCGACAACCCACCCAGGTCATGGGATGTGGTCGCCGGAAGAGGAAAAACCCCCATCTCAGTTGCTTTATAAAAACGCTGTTTCAACCACAAGCAACCAAGGCGTGCCAGTCAATCGCCTGTTTACAGCGAGCTAGCACTATACGTGCGTCGGGACACACCCCCATCAATGAACAGGCTATTTAGACCTGTCATTGAATCCCCAAGGCGCCCAGGGGAACGACAAGAGGGGTGTGACACTCCCTAACTCCAACACTTCTGGAATAGAAAGAAGGAAGCATCAACAGTATGTATCCCAGTCTACACAGCCGGGGTAAAAAATTTTCACATTTTTACATCCCACCACCCTCCCATAGGAAAGAGACGGGGATCCCCAGAGAGACTTCCCACGCGAGCTGTACAGATTGAAAAGAATATATTGCACCTTGAGCCATGTAAAAAACTGGTTTTAGGGCCTCCGGGGAAGAGGCACCGAACCCATACACACTCAATAAACGAATTGAATCGAATATACATACAATAGAAAAGGACCCTTCTAGAGGGTCCACTCACTTTGACAATCTGAGGAGGAAGGCTCTGTACTCTGATGGAGGCTTCCTCACATGGAAGAAGGAGTCCGAACTCACAGAAGGCCTGAGTAGGCGCTTGGTGAGGAGGAGCCCTGACCACCCCCCCTGAAAACAGATCCATCACATGGACCTGAACAGCACACGGAAGTCCTACCAACAGAGACGCGCACGGTGACGTACTCTATGGCGGGGGAATTCCTGCGGTGCACACGCCCAATATACCAGGCCGTGGGACCAGGAACTCCCTCCCCCCCCCCCCCCCCCCCCCCCGTAACGTGCCGAACCGCCACGTGACGGGAACCTTGAAGGACAGGGGGTGTACCCCTGACCGACAGAACAATGGGGAGAGGAAAGGTTACCAGTTCACCCCTTTACGACCCCACACCCATGATACGACGTAACGACAAAAAGAGAATATGACACAGTCATAGTCAGCTCTATGAAGCGTTTCACAGCTCCACACAGCGCATGAGCTAACCTGCTATCTGACTTTTACTAAGGAAAAACACAGAATAGAGAAGGCTCTAAGAACCCCGGTCCAACATACACATGTGCTTCTGTGGCCAGTACAACCCAGTTGTAGGTCACATGACACACACAACCCATCATCACCTACAAAAAATGGCAAAAACACTCAACAGAGGAACGCCGTTTTTTTCACAATGAGAGAATACATCATTCTTGATTAGTATCGACCACAGGCCTTGCTAAGCACACATGACAGCAACCAAACCAATTTCCCTTTAGGAAATAAGTTTCTCCAGCAGATTTAGCACAACCTCAGCAATCAAGCTAAGAGTCACATCGTATCCCTACCACACAAAAGACACAATTAATGCACAACATGTCTGATAGGAGGTGATAAAGTCCCCAGGGAACCGGGGGGGGAAAACACAATCCTCCTATTTTACCCTCAATACGGCCAGTTAAAACAGGAAAACCTGTTAATGTGTGAACTCACTGTTCATTGTCATTACAGTCTGAGAAAGAACATTCTTTTACTCACTTGTCACCAAGCATAGCTTCATAGGTCAGTTGCCTTAGTAGTGAGTACACGGTACACATAAACACCATGATGTTTCTCACACAACAACCAGATCAATACATCACGATCTGCACGGAGAAGCTAACTGCCAGTGACAAAAACAGCTCACACACAACCCGCAACGTATCCCAAATGTATTGCAACAACACACGTTTTGGGAAAAAACACCGTTATTCACAATACACTTAGCAAAGTAAAACCAGAAGACGTGTTATGAGGTCTGGCCAACCCCGTACCTACCCGGAACGCAGATCAGCGAAGTGCAGTCACAAGACACCGTAGAACACAGCCGTCCTGTGTTGTTCGACCAGGGCAGCGTCGCCGCTCCACCAGTCGCTACAGTCCTCTTTGTTGACGCAATCCCCGTCTAGGCTCAGGCAGGGTCGACGAACATCCCCTGTCAAGGATGACGTCGTGGTCAAGAGTGTAAAACATGTTAAAATCAAAGCACGTTCAACAGAATAGCATCAAGCTAACGGCTGCTCCAACCGTTCGGGTGCTATTGCTTCCGCTCGCGAGACGCCGATCTAACGACGCACGCGATCAGAAGCGAGCTCCCGGCGGCGCGCGAGAAGCTAAACTACCCCGCGCCAGGCCACTGACCGGCTAACCGTAAGCCATGAACATGTAAACAATGACATAACACTCACCCAGACAGGCCGCCGTTCTGAACCCCTCCTCACTTTTTAAGAGAAAAGAGAAAACAAGACGTCAACACCGCTTCACAACGGTGACATTACCACGTCCGGCGGAATCAGCACAGTACCAACTGGCCTGTATAGCTGACTTTGAACATGAATCTGCCGCTATCGCACATTACATGCACATATCCCCTCGTGAAGGAATACTCTCATTTGGATATGAAAGATGGGGTCTTAACACGGTGACAGAGAGAATCCACTCGTCCAGAACACACAGGGATCACCAGTGTCAATGGTCGCGGCCCACTAGTTAAAACTATAATGGTCGCCAGACCAAGGCCTTCTGTCGCCTAGGCGGCTAAACAAAGGACCCTAGCCTGGGGCCGGTTTCCATAAACTTTGTCAAGTAGCCCCCATAGCACTAACAGACAAGTGGAGCCCGCCAGCAAACACTACTCACCCAACCTGGAACGCACCGCTCCTCACAACAGCGGCATGTCCGACAGTTCAGCTGTGGCCTGACAGGTTTCACCCCAACAAACACAGCAAGGAACTGCAGTTGAGAAGCATGCAGCGGCGTGCTCCCAATACGAAAACCGGTGGAGGGTTTTTAGAATGATCATCATCTTCTAGACACTCCAGTACGAAGACAATATCGCCGTATTTTCTCGAAAATAGTGAGAGAGAAAATAAAGATATGATGTCAACGTATCCTTGTTTCCCAAGCTGTTCCTAATCCAATTTCTTCCATCATGGTGTCAAGTGTGGGGATCTACCGAGGCACCTCTTCCTTGTGGTGAAAGCGAGAAGGGGGAGAGCAGGTGACCACACACCTGCTTATGAAGGTAAGCTGATGAGGGGTGTGGTCAGACTAATACTGGTATTAGAGGTACATTTGTGGTTTATTCAGTACGCGTGCACGTACGCGAGATAGTGCAGTAGCGATGCCAAGCTAAGCCACTAACGATACAGAACAACGACCACCATAACAGATTAATGATCACGCATGACGGTGGACGATCTGCATACAAGTATTTAAAATCTCCTTGTTGTTTAGATGTGTAAACATACAAAGGTGTTTAAAAAATTAAGTAGATATTCCCGGATTAGATGGGTTTTCGATATCTAATTCTAAACAGCACTATTTCTTATTCTTTATTTCGTTATTCTGAAATGTTCTAACCAAAAAATGTTAATAGAAGGTTTAAAAAAAAAGAAAAAAAGAGGTTTAAATGAATATACCAATCGAGGTATAATTTTCATTCTGTTATAATTACATTAAGGGGAGAGAGGCTTGGTCACAGGTGACATTCTATTAAATTAGAATTAAAGCATAGATCCTATGGTATACATAGGAAAGATTAGGATAAATTGCTCATCCTGGGCAGACCGGAGGTGCAGGAAAGGAAGAGGTTGTACGAGAAGGAGGTATCAAATAGGTACCTTGTACAACTCTGTAGGGGAGGGGGGTTCAGGTTTTTTTTTTATATATATATGTATGTTTTTATGCTCGGCTCTCAACAGGACCTCAACAGTGGGATATAAATCCATTGTGAATTCGCACTCCAGAAATATTACCAACAAATACAAATCAATATGTATAGATTATGGCTAGTTTGAATATAATGATCTGGAACACTGGGGGAATAAATAATCAACATAAACGCAAAAGCGTGCTCACATTGATGAAAAATTGATGTGGCTCTCTTAAGCAAAACACACATTTTAGTGGGAGACAAAGCTACGTTAGTGGACAACACATACCATAACATTAGTCACTCTTCTTTTGGAACGAGAACCCGTGGAGTTGCTATAGTCGTGAAACGGAAATTGAATATTGAATTGAAGGGAGTATGGTCTGATGCAGATGGTCGGATAACCATAGCTAAGATTATACACAAGAATAGGAAAATAGCGTTGGTAGCGGTATATGCCCCAAATCTATACGAAAATTATTTCTACACTGCACTCACTAGGGAAATGTTAAACCTTCCAGAATACTCATTTATAATTGGTGCTGATTTTAATGCCATTTGGGACCGTGGGTTGGATAAATCTAATCCCAACTTTGCCAACGAACAAAAAAAGTCATCTAATGCGTTAAAGGATTGGGCAAAGAATACAGGTGTAAACGATCTATGGCGATCACTCAACCCCACGACCCGGAAGTACTCTTGTCGATCAGCAAGACATAAAACACTATCCAGAATAGATTATGTTTTCGCAACACCGAGACTATTTGATAACTATGAAGTGGAAATGGTACCCAATGCATTATCAGATCATTGTTATTTACTCCTAAAAGGATCGTTTGGTGTACTATCATCCTGAGCCCCAAGATGGCGCTTTAACACAACACTGCTGAATAATACACAACTCAAAGAAGCTCTTTCAGTATTCCTACCAGAGAATGTGAACTCGGTGCCGGACCCTAGAATATTATGGATGTCGGTAAAGGGAATGATCAAGGATTTCACGGATAGCTTTTCATCCAAAATACGCAAGAATCGATGCTCAAAACTGGCGGAATTAGAAACGCTCTACTCTACATTATTTACTTCTTTACAATATAACGACTCGGCTCGACTGGAATCTCAAGTTAATTTACTAAAAATAGAGATTAACGCCATTTACAGACAACAATCTGAAGTACAAATACGTAGCACAAGACAACAGCATTACTCTCAAGGTTCCAAACCAAGTCACCTACTAGCTACGCGATTAAGAGTTAACGCAAAATTTGCAGATATAACCTCTATTAGAGCACAACAAGGACTTGTAACAGACACCAAAGAAATAAACACGACATTCAAAGAATTCTACTCCAACTTGTATAAATCAGAAACGACCTTCGATCAAAACAAAATGGACACATATCTTAATCAAATTAACCTCCCCAAACTTTCAGAGGATGATGCTAAACAGTTAGAAACACCAATCACACTAGAGGAACTCAGGAAGGCCATATCCGAAATGCAAAGTGGTAGGGCTCCTGGAAGAGACGGTATCCCACCAGAAATGTACCTCTCATGTTGGGACATAATTGGACCCCTATTACTTAATATGATTTTATACTCAGTCAAGGAGGGGAACTTTCATAAGAACGACAATATTGCACTCATAACAGTCCTCCTTAAAAAAGACAAAGACCCCACCGAGTGTGGTAGTTATAGACCCGTAAGCCTCCTCGGAACTGATATCAAACTGTTCTCTAAGGTATTAGCCATCAGACTTCAAAAGCATATGACGTCTTTAGTTCATCCGGATCAAACTGGCTTCATAAGAAACCGTTTGATCACTGACAACATAAGACGATTACTATACGTACTAGATGCCAGCAAGGACGACACCACACCCAAGGCGATGCTGTCCCTGGATGCAATGAAAGCTTTTGATAGGCTGGAATGGTTGTATCTAATGGCGGTATTAGAAAAGATGGGGTTAGGAAAAGGATTCATTGATATGATTAAAGTATTATACAAAGACCCATCGGCCATGATTTCAACAGGTATAATCACCTCCGGAATATTTCCGGTATCACGCTCTTCTAGACAGGGTTGCCCTCTTATTCCCGGACTATTCGATTTATCACTAGAACCTTTAGCACAATATATAAGACAATCCCAACTCATAGAATCGTAATCGTAATCAAGGGCACACAACACAAAATTAGTCTATATGCGGACGACGTAATACTGTTCATGCAAAACCCTAACACCGCAATGCCTTATCTTCTCAAGTTGATTAATGACTTTGGCGACCTATCGGGATTTAAAATAAACTGGCCAAAGTCGGCTTTCCTTCCACTGAACGCCCCTGCAGAGAATACAAGTCTTCCAGGGGAAATACCAATGGTTAAACACTTTAGATGCTTGGGAGTTGAAATATTCCCCACCATAAGCCAAACGGTGAAACACAATTACACAGAAATCCAAAATAAAATAAAATGCGACCTTGACAGGTGGTCAAAACTTAAAAACTCAGTACAGGCACGGGTTTCAATAGTTAAGATGGATGTCTTACCTAGAATCAACTTCATCAGCTCAATGCTTCCGTTACCCCCTCCAGATGGTTACTGGAAAAAATTACACTCTTCCGCATATACATTTATTTGGAATAACAAACCACCACGTATAAAAAGATCCACCGCACAGAGAAACAAAGCAGACGGAGGGATGGCAATCCCAAATTTTTTCCACTATTTTAAGGCGTACACTTTAAGACCACTGACAACCTGGTTTGAACCCCAAGCATCAGTATCCTGGAGAAATTTTGAAGTAAATATAGTAGCACCACAGAGACTGCAGGACATAGTATACACCAAAATATCAATTAAGCAATGCGAACTGAAATGCGGCCCCATAATTACACATGCAATCCGGATATGGCGTGAAACACACAAAAAATATTCGAATCCACATAAATGGCATAATCATACTCCCTTATTCAATAACAATGCACTCCTGATTAGAAAATGACCTATAAGATTCCCTAGATGGGAAAAGCAAGGCATACATACATTAGGAGATGTTTTCAACAAACAGGGTATTTGTAGCTATGATGAAATAGAAAAAAAGTTTAATCTCACCGGTTCCACATTTCTTTTTTACGCACAATTATTGTTATGTTTGAAGTTCCATTAAAGACACCAATTGCACACCACAGATACCACAACATTTTCGATGAAAGAGAGACATCGAGAGGTTTTGTATCAGATTTTTATCATCAATTACTAACGGCTTCGTATGAAACCCTCCACCTAGACTCTGTTTGGAGGAGGGATATACCAGACCTAGAAAAAGATTTTGATTGGCAAGAAGCCTGGGCAAATGTTCGACTTGCATCAAGGAACCCGGACCATCAACAAATCAATCTTAACTATATTCACAGGACATACTTGACTCCTATAAGACTGAACAGAATGGGTCTTAAACAAGACTCCAAATGCTCCTTATGTACAAATGGGGATGAGGGGACATTTATGCACATGTATTGGGACTGCCCACCAGTTAAGATATTCTGGAAAGAAGTGACCCAGCAATTATCAAATCTCTTAATTCTGAATATACCTGTACACCCCTCTATATTACTGCTGAATGATGTTTTTGAATATGCAGTACCTATACAACAAAAGAGATTGGTTTTAGCTGGTATTACAGTGGCTAAAAAACTGATAGCATCACGATGGTTTCAACCGGAAAAAATTTGCCGAAAGGTCTGGATTCTTATATATCTCGATGTGATTTATCTAGAAATATCTACAGCAAGAACTTTGGGTCTCAATGAATCCAAATTGACAATGTGGTTAGAAGTGGTGGAGAGAATAAAAGCTAGCATTTAATGGTAGTGTCTGGTTAGGAGTGAAGGATAATGGATGGATTATCCATGGGGGGGTCCAGGGGCAGGGCGGGGGGTGCGAGCAGGAGCATATGTGTGTAGGGGAATAGATAGCAGGTATTAGGGGTATATCTTGTATAAGACATTTATCCAAACGATGAGTTAACTGATGTACACTGTTTTACAATGCTTGTATATCTAATCGTGTGTTGTCATGTTTGTTTATGTGTTTGTTTAAAAAATAATAAAAAAAGAAAATACAAAAAAAGAAAATGTAGCTCTACAAACAGCCCCAAGTCTGTTTACATATGCTGGTCGTCTAGAGTGATATTAGACTCATCCCAGTGGCCGCCAATGTGTTAAAGGTGTCAATTGAGCAGTCATAATGAATTAGAGAAGGTAAAGAAAGTAATTTCCCTCACGACCTCTCCACCCACCCAGGAATCCATACTCCAACACCACTTCTAACATCCATCGATCCGCACTCAGAGGTGGAGAACATTGCATCTCATTTCCATACAAACACATGACCCCCCCCCCCCACTCATCTCCTCTCCACCTAATTGAACCTTCGTCAGAATATGAACTTCACTTGAACCCAAACTAAACCTGCTACGTTGAATTTATCATTGGTTCAAACATGAAATGAGTTGTGTTCAAATGGAAGACTCACTGTCATCACATCTTCAGTGGATTAGAGAGCCACAGAAAACACAAAGAGAGAACAGCTCAACATGAGGCTCGCGGGCCACATTTGGCCCCTTTTCAGGGGCTCACAAGGTAATTTATCACATGATGAAAGATGTTAGCTGAGGTAGCAACAGTAATCAGTAGTAATGTATGTAACTTAGCTGAGGTAGCGATGGTAATCAGTGGTATCGCTCCTTGCGCCCGTGTGCACGTTCGATTCTCTATGTACACCGCCACGCCACGCCACGCATTTGAGCGCAAGAAAAAGGTGTTTCCAAAACCACATGTTATTTGAACCCGCTGAAGACGAGAGTATCACTGTCTTTCAGAGGCTGTTGAGAGCTCAGCGTTAGAGCTAGAGTAAAGATATAGGTCTCATATGAAACTAGAGACCTTGAGGAAATAATATCTCAGGTTAAGTTACAGGTAAAGTGATGGAACCATGCTCCAAATTAACACCTTGATGTCACACAGTCAGATAGCAAGTTCAAGTTCTTTATTTGTCAAATACAGGGGCATATTGCAGGTAATGAAATTCTTGTGTTTTGAGCTCAGACTCAACAGTGCACAATTAACACATTGACTGCCACGCTTCTATCCATCAATGTATGATCATTGCCACCAGTCTAAGCCTATGGAGATGTTCACCTTCTTTGCAGGGCTATAACTTTTTAAATTGTATTGCTAAATTGACATTACTATGGCCCATTCAACATCGATTATCTATCGTTCAGGATGTAGGAACGTTATACTTTTTCATTCATAGATTCATACGAAAATACCGTCTAGAATATAAGTATGTTTTTATCGTTTTCTGCAGTAATTCCTAGAACGCTAGTTATAGGCCTAAGCGCATAATACAGATTATCGATTGCAGTTTATTCGCGATACACGCTATATAAAAAAATCCAACTGAATACGATCCTAAACGTTATGACTCATCATGCGTGGATGAAAGGGGGGGGGGGGGGGTCGTTTATAATTCCGTGATCGTCAGTAAATGCTTTATGTAGTATGGGTGATATATTGATCAGAGCGGTTTGCATTGAAAAGAATAAACAATCAAGCGGAAAGTAACGTTACTGTCCTCTTACCGTTCGCCGATGAGACTGGAGGAAAAATATCCCACTTATTTGACTTATTTGATCAACTAGATCAATTTCCGCTTTGTATGGCGCAATAAACGCCCAAATCATATCGATTATTGAGTTATGGCAGTGATCCATATACACAGATGTGTGTCTAGAGTCCCGCAACAATATGTGACTGCCGGACGGATTTCCCAGATGCACCGAGATCACCAGATCCATTTCTGTGAGGATTGGTCCGATTACGCACGCTTCCAGGTACCAATTACCTTCACGCACCTGAAGTGAGTTCCAAATCAGCTCGGTGAAGCCCTTATATACTCTGGTGTTCCGAACGTTCTGTGTCGGGTCGTTTTGGGCTTACCACTAGCTGCTGCTTGTTTTCCTCCCGTGTTGTACCTCGTCTGTTTTCTCCAGGACGTCTATGGAAGTCGCCGCTGTTGCTTCTCTCTGCCATCCGTTGGATCTGTGCCTCGTTGCCCGCTTTGCGCAATTGCACCTTGGTGAGTTTTGGATAAGGTACTTTTTTGGATGCTTTTTCTCGCATTTTTCTGGACTCGGGACCAATCTGTTTTTTGTGTGTTTGGTAAACACTGAAGATTTGTCGCTTGTGTTTGTACTGGACTCAGCTAAGGAGGACTGGACTGCCTTGTATTCCATTCGCTCGTTTGTTTACATTCTCTCTCTCTCTGTTCCTTCCCGAGTGGATCTTCAAGTAGCTGCAGAGCCGCAGAGTCAGAGGCGCAACGCCACAGTGCCGTCTCTGCTCTGAGACGAGCTGCAGAGCCGCAGACAACTCTGCCCAAGAACATTCTCCCCATGTGCCTTTTGTTGTTTTTGCTATTCTCTGTTATTGGAAATAAATACGCCCTGGTTTTTGGCTAACTCTGAACTACCTGTCTGTGCCGTGCTGTTGGGGTTGTTAACAAACCATAACATTACGACCCGACCATGTCGACCCCAGCCGACACAGACAGAGTTAGGGCAGCGTTGGCGGTCCAGATCCAGCTGACCAACGACCACACCCAACAGTTAGGTGCGGCTGCGGCTGCTGTGCAGGACCTCCGGGCCCAGGTCCAGCCTATTCAGGATTCTCTTGACACTCTGGCCACCCAGCAGACTACCCAGGGTAATCAGCAGGCTGATATTCTGCACCAGCTACAGGCTCTCAGTGCAGCATTTAACACCCTGCTTTTAACCCCACCTGTGCCAGGAGTTCCAGCCAGATCACCACCCGCCGCCGCGACAGACCCCGCACCTCCCGACCTCGCACCTCGGGAGCCCCGTCTCTCCAACCCACGTTTGTTCGACGGTAACTTCGAGGAGTGTGCCACGTTCATCATGCAATGTGAGTTGGTTTTCATTCATCAACCCAGCCGATTTACGTCAGAGGGAGCCCGAGTAGCCTACATGACTAACCTGCTCACAGGCCGAGCAGCACAGTGGGTCACTGCTTCCTGGTCTATGACGGCTGATTTTTGTTTCTCTTACCCAGACTTCGTGGCAGAGCTCCGAAGGGTTTTCCACCACCCAGCTCATGGCCAGGACCCGGGAGCTCGGTTGGGCACCTTCCGGCAGGGCAGTGGCAGTGTCACCGACTACGCGCTGGAGTTCAGACTAGCCGCGACCGAGAGCGGTTGGAATGATCGGGCGCTTCATCTCACCTTCCTGAAGGGGCTCAACGACGCGGTAAGGGACCAGCTCGCGACCCGAGAGGAGCCAGATTCTCTCGAGGGCCTAATCAGCCTCGCCATTCGCATCGACGGATGCCTCCGGGAGAGGAGGCGTGAGAGAGCACGACTGGGACCCTCAGAGGTTCCCCAGACCCCCCATACTCGTGACTGTTCTGCTGACCATCCTGCCCCCTCCGCGACTGGTGGTTTTTTTCCCTCCCGAGCTGTGACCAAGGAGGAACCCATGCAGCTGGGACGCGCCCGCCTTAGCCCGGCAGAACGGGAGTCCAGGCTCAGGTCCGGCCTTTGTCTCTACTGCGGCCGGGATGGACACCGTATCTCCAATTGCCCTACCCGGCCAGAAGGACCAGGCTCGCCGGGACCCCGGGAGATCCTGGTGAGCCGTTTTTCCTGTTCCCACACCCGTGCACCACCTAACCGTCTGACGAGCGTCACCCTAGCCTGGGCGGACCAGCGGGCGACGGTGGGTGCACTCATTGACTCTGATGCTGAGGGGAGTTTCCTGGACGTTGAGTTTGCCACCCAGGCCAACATTCCACTTGAGGACCTCGAGCGGCCCTTGGAGGTTTTCGCGCTGGATCATCACCGCCTGGCTGACATCACCCAACGCACCTGTCCTGTCCTCCTCACCATTGCTGGTAACCACGTTGAGAGACTCCAGTTCTTTATTACCAGATCCCCTCTTGTCCCAGTAGTCCTGGGTCGGCCCTGGCTCGCGCTGCATGAGCCCCACATCGCCTGGTCCTCCGGCACCATCAGGTGGTGGGGCTCCTCCTGTCATGCCCAGTGTCTTCAGGCGGCGTCCAGTCCTTCGCCCCGGAGTTCCCCTTGTGTGCCGCCCTCGGACCTCTCAACTATTCCCCCCGAGTACCACGACCTCGGGAAGGTTTTCAGCAAGTCCCGGGCTCAGGCCCTTCCTCCTCAACGGCCTTACGACTGTGCCATCAACCTCCGCTCAGGGGCCCCCCTTCCCGGCAGCCGCCTCTACAGTCAGACCGTCCCTGAGAAGGCCGACTCTCTGTCCCGGTTACACTCCAAGGGGGTTCCAACCACTGAGGATCCGACTCCCATCCTCCCAGAGGTCAGGGTGGTGGGAGTGGTCACCTTGGGCATCGAAACCGTGGTCAGGCGTGCCCTACGTTTCCATCCCGCTCCCAGCAACGTTCCTTTTCGTCGCCTCTTCGTCCCCGACTCAGTCCGGTCCCGGGTTCTCCAATGGGGCCATACCAGCCGGTTTGCCTGCCACTCCGGTGTTCACCGCACCTTCTCCTTCCTGGCTCGTCGATTCTGGTGGCCCACCATGAGGAGCGACGTCAAGGGGCAGCAACGCCTCCCACCAGGCACCCTCCGGGCTATTACAGCCGCTTCCCATTCTGAGCCGCCCTCGGTCCCATCCGGGGAAGCCGAGGCCAGGCAGGTCGCCGGGTGGCTCCCGTGGAGGGGGGGGTACTGTGAGGATTGGTCCGATTCCGCATGCTTCCAGGTACCAATTACCTTCACACACCTGAAGTGAGTTCCAAATCAGCTCGGTGGAGCCCTTATATACTCTGGTGTTCCGAACGTTCTGTGTCGGGTCGTTTTGGGCTTACCACTAGCTGCTGCTTGTTTTCCTCCCGTGTTGTACCTCGTCTGTTTTCTCCAGGACGTCTATGGAAGTCGCCGCTGTTGCTTCTCTCTGCCATCCGTTGGATCTGTGCCTCGTTGCCCGCTTTGCGCAATTGCGCCTTGGTGAGTTTTGGATAACGTACTTTTTTGGATGCTCTGTTTTTTCTCGCATTTTTCTGGACTCAGGACCAATCTGTTTTTTGTGTGTTTGGTAAACACTGAAGATTTGTCGCTTGTGTTTGTACTGGACTCAGCTAAGGAGGACTGGACTGCCTTGTATTCCATTCGCTCGTTTGTTTACATTCTCTATCTCTCTGTTCCTTCCAGAGTGGATCTTCAAGTAGCTGCAGAGCCGCAGAGTCAGAGGCGCAACGCCACAGTGCCGTCTCTGCTCTGAGACGAGCTGCAGAGCCGCAGACAACTCTGCCCAAGAACATTCTCCCCTTGTGCCTTTTGTTGTTTTTGCTATTCTCTGTTATTGGAAATAAATACGCCCTGGTTTTTGGCTAACTCTGAACTACCTGTCTGTGCCGTGCTGTTGGGGTTGTTAACAAACCATAACAATTTCCGGTTGTAACTCGCCCGATCATCCACCAGGCGGCGGTATTGAAGCATTGCACGGTTGTGCAGAGTCCCACTGTCTCAGCAGAGGCTGGGTGGCGGAATTATGAATACCATGGCGAAAAAATTAAATATGATCTCAATAACGTCGTATGCCGTGGCTTGGCAGAATTCGCATGACCAGCAAACCCGTCGTACAATGTTATTGGCGGTCAATGTGTTAAGAAACATCAATGAATACAAGAATGGTAAAAATAAGTAGTAAGTAGTAAGATCAAATTAAATGTAAAATAGTCTGGTATTACCTGGTATTGGTGACAGCGTGGATATTAGTGTATTATTATCGATACTCACTGCCTAAAGGAAATATATCACTGCCTAGTAGAGACATGGCTCAATAATGACACAGCTACATCAATAATGACAGAGGCTTGTCCACCAGAATATAATTTTCATCAAATACCCAGAAAAAACGTGGGTAGACACAGAACTAGGTGGGTTCATGTCGATGGAATATCTTGCCATTGAGCTCAAAACAGAATAAACCATTATCGTCGCAATATAACGCCCGCCTAGACACTCACCAATATTTATACAGGAGTTCTCTGAACTGATTTCACTATGTGTTACCGGATATGATAAGGTGATCCTAAATGGAGACTTGAACATCCATTTTAATAAGAAAACAGACTCCAAAACTATAGAGCTAAAAAATCGACTGGATAGCTTTGATCTAACACAGCCAGTGGAGGCTGCTGACCAAATTTTTAGGTGAAGCACAAATTATTATATTATATATTAAATTATATTTTTTAAACATCCCCAACGCTGCAACACCCCCATTTCTCCCAGGTGTCAGGCTCCTCATTCGCTTCCATTCATTTTGGGGACCATGTTTAAATATCATCCTTCTGAAGTATAAACAAACTATACTGCTGTGACGATTTCAATAAAACAGACCTTTCTGAGTCAATGGTATGCAGTGGCGTTGCGCAATATGTCGGGGCCCCCCCGCAGGGCAGACCACTCCCCTAAATCAAACCAAGCAGACCATGGCTCGGCGGCCCAATCAAACCAAGCAGACAATGGCTCGGCGGCCCGATCAAACCAAGCAGACAATGGCTCGGCGGCCCGATCAAACCAAGCAGACCATGGCTCGGCGGCCCGATCAAACCAAGCAGACCATGTACAGTATACAGTGGCTAATATACTATCAATACTACTATTGAATATACATACACTATTCATTTCATTTACACTATACATTTCATCAAACCAGCATGTCATGTCTCCTTTAACTGAGTGAAAAGAGGGAGAACTACATTGACCAGATTGCCTGGCAATGTTTACTTCCTCCTCCACAGAGGCACTAGATCTGAGCCACAAGCTAGCGGCAAACATTCATTCATTTAGGCAGCACCACTAACACAGTGCACATGCAAATATTATCTGCAGGCTGCATTAGCAGCCAGCAGCCAACGTGATACATTACATTGTGTTTATATGTGACATAGCCAAGTTAACAACATTCCAATCCCTTAAGTCTCTAAACAATTCGGCTAGCTAACGTTAGCAAAGAACGCTAGCCTAGCCACAAGCTAGCGGCAACATTCATTCATTTACACTAACACAGTGCACATGCAAATATTATCTGCAGGCTGCATTAGCAGCCAGCAGCCAACGTGATACATTACATTGTGTTTATATGTGACATAGCCAAGTTAACAACGTTTCATTCAATCCCTTAATCAAGTCTAAACAATTCGGCTAGCTAGCATTAGCCATTAGCAAAGAACGCTAGCCTAGCCACAAGCTAGCGGCAACATTCATTCATTTACACTAACACAGTGCACATGCAAATATTATCTGCAGGCTGCATTAGCAGCCAACGTGATACATTACATTGTGTTTATGTGTGACATAGCCAAGTTAACAACATTGTTCTCTAAACAGTTAGCTAACGTTAGCATCCAGGCTAATCAGGCTTTCGTTTTACAAACACTACAACTTACTTTTTTCTGATCCAGGAGCATAAGTCCACTTCTTCATGTTGCTCAGTTGCTGGTTTATACTTTGGTCCTAATGTTGGCGCAAAGTTTAATTTAGCCTACTGTGTGTTGTTACAGCTGTACTGTAAACTACTAGCTACAAGTTAGCTTGCCTTCACTGTCCAAGATGGCACGTTCACGTCAACTACAACTACACTAGTCTTCAACTGAGATAAAAAATATATATATATCATCCAGTGCACAACAATAAGTGAACAAGTGAATAAAGATCTTAAAATATGAATGATTATATTAGGCAAATTAATGTTCTTCTTCAGGCAAAATGCACACATGAGATGATGGAACACAACTTTGACTAGAACACTGACGCCAGCCCAGCTGCAGTTCTGCATGTATTTTACCAGGCAGACTCTGATTGGATTTGCAAGGCTGCCAATCATTCAACCTCCGTGTATTGGATGTCATGGGCTGTCAATCATTAAATCCTCCATTCAATGGCAAGAGTTTAACTGCACAGTCCGTGCTTAGATGAAGTTAATAGCCTATTTCGATTGGCTATTATTTATTATTTATTTAACAATGGGTCAACCTGTGCAGATATTCTGCATGAATAATTACTGCAGGCAATACTGCAGTGCAGGCCTGCTCAGAGCTGTACATTTTGGCCATTTTTGAAGAAAAAAATTATTCACTGGCATTTCTTTTTTACAGAGGAAAACATTTATAATAAAAAATAAAATAATATATATATATATATATATATATATATATATATATATATATATGTGTAAATTAATAATAATTATGAATTATGAGTGAATTTGTGTTTCACGTGTTGTCATAGAGAAACCTCCACTGGAGAGCACATTAGTCCAGTCTTAGCTGCTTTACACTGGCTTCCTGTAACATTTAGAATTGACTTTAAGGTCCTTCTCCTTACATACAAAGCTCTAAATGGACTAATGGAATCTAAATGGAATCGCCAACACTCTAATAAATTACACGCCAGCAAGAACACTGCAATCATCAGCTGCTGGACAACTAGAGGCTCCCAGAAACAGTCAAAAGAGGATCAGCAGCCTTTATCAACTATGCCCCAAAACTGTGGAACAAACTACCCCAAAACATCAGGGAAGCCAACTCGCTAGACATCTTCAAAAGACAGCTTAAAACTAGGGATGTCCGATATTATCGGCCTACCGATATTATCGGCCAATATCGGCATTAAAATGTGATATCGGAAAATATCGGTATCGGTTTTCAAAAAAGAAATATTTACATTTCTATAACCTTTATTTACCCCGGCAAGCAAGTACGAATAAATTCTGATTTTATTTATTGTCAAAAGTATGCATAATGTTGTGTTAATTTCACAACAAGAGATATGTAATGTTAATTACCTGAAATTATTCCATTTTTGGGGGGGGGGGGGGGAACCCTGCATATATCGGAAATTAAGAGTTGGACAATATCGGTATATCGGTATCGGTAAAAAAGCCAATATCGAGCATCCCTACTTAAAACCTATCTCTTTGCTCAGGCATTTCAATGAAACATCAGGGATATCCTGACACAAATTGTACTTTACCTGCACTATTCTTACCCTGCCTACTTTTATACACTGCCTATCAAATTCATGTGTCAGTTCTATGCTAATTTTATCTCACTACCTCCTACTGTATGCACTGTAATTTTAAGAGAACTATTTTATCACACTTTTTACTTCTTACTGATGCACTGCTCTGTTGTATGTTAAATACCCTGTTGTATGTCCGTTCTATTTGATAATTCTTAGACTATTTTTAAACTGAATCATTTTAAACAATTTTTATTATTTGTATTACTGAATGAAACTGTAAACAGAGAACCTATTGGGATGCTCCTAATGTGAAACACTGTGATTTACCATACCTTGCTACTAGGGATGTCCGATATTATCGGCCGACCGATATTATCGGCCGATATCGGCAGTAAAATGTGATATCGGAAAATATCGGTATCGGTAAAAAAAAAAAAAAAATTAAAATTTTCTTTTTTTCTTTTTTTTACATTTATTTAACCTTTATTTACCCAGGCAAGCAAGTAAGAACCAATTCTTATTTTATTTATTGTCAAAAGTATGCATGTTGGTTTAATTCAACAACAAGAGATATGTAATGTTAATTTTTACTTTTTTAATTATCATATTTTGCACAGATAATGCTTACATTTAGAAAGCCTTTTGAATGCATCCAGTGAAATTATTAATTACCTGAAATTATTCAGTTTTTTTGGGGGGAAACCCTGCATATATCGGTATCGGTTGATATCGGTATCGGTATCGGTATCGAAATTAAGAGTTGGACAATATCGGAATATCGGTATCGGTAAAAAAGCCAATATCGAGCATCCCTACTTGCTACCTGTCTATCTTTTTTTATGCTAGCTTATGCCTGTATTTTTTACTGTTGTGAAGCACTTTGAACTGCAACCTCTATATGAAAAATGCTATACAAATAAAATTATTATTATTACTGGAGTGTAAGATCATCTTTTTCTTTTTAATTTGTCTAACTGGAAGTTCACTTTGTTTGAAGTTCTATGTCAATGAAATGCGTCTATAGTCTATATCAGGGGTTCCCAAACCTTTCAGGTTGGGACCCAGAAAATAAGGCGTCAGAGAGCCGCGGCCCAATGCACATCGTCAGGCTTTTTTTTTTTTTTTTTTTGCCATGCGACCAATTTTTTAAGCCAAATATCACTTCAATCCTATTAAGTTAGTTCCAGTTAGTTATTCATTTATATGTGCTATTTATGAGAGGGCTAACTTGTTGCAAAATAATAATGATAATAATAATAATAGCCTCATTAAAATACTATTGTTGCTTTGGTTGTTTTCAGCGTTTTATGTGCATAATCTGTTATTTAGTTTGAAATGTTCGTTGAAATAAGTAGATTTTTCGTTTTTGTTTATTTATTAAGTTAATATAAAACCATATAGTCACATTTTAGAATACAATAGAATAGAATTTTTGAATACAACAAGAAACACTGTCCTGGCCTGCTTCTAAGTTCAGTGGCCTGACAAAAAAAAAAATCATCTCGTGGCCCTCCCGTGGCTGCTCGCGGCCCACCTTTGGGTCGCGACCCCGACTTTGGGAACCACTGGTCTATATGACCAATAAACTAGGGATGCTCGATATTGGCTTTTTTACCGATACCGATATACCGATATTGTCCAACTCTTAATTTCCGATACCGATATCAACCGGTACCGATATATGCAGGGTCGGGGGGACCCCCCCCCAAAAACGGAATAATTTCAGGTAATTAACATTACATATCTCTTGTCGTGGAATTAACACAACATTATGCATACTTTGACAATAAATAAAATAATAATTTGTTCTTACTTGCTTGCCTGGGTAAATAAAGGTTAAATAAATGTAAAAAAAAAAAAAAAAATTATTTTATTTTTTGAAAACCGATATACCGATATTTTCCGATATCACATTTTTATGCCAATATCGGCCGATAATATCGGACATCCCTACAATAAACCCATTAAACCACACTGCAGAACCACAAAAATATATATATTTAAAAAATAATAATAATTTTGAATTCCAGAAAATGGAAGGTTTTAGGAAATACTGAGTTTTTACTCCAGGATCAGCTCTATTGATTTGCTGTCTCACATGAACCCCCAGCAGAGGATGAGTTCAGAGCCACTAATACTCTGCTAATACCTCATATTGATTACAGGGACCCCAGTGGCATGCTCCTCATACAGAATACCCCTCAATATTTCATACTCGCTGCCAGGGGGCCTGTACGTTAATGCCAAGCAAGCAGTGCAAAAATGCTTCCGCATTCGTCACCGCACGCTAGTGCGGTAAAGCGCCCTTCTTTTCAGACAAATGCTACCGTGCGTGCACCGGCGGCGGCGTGCTCGCTCAGGTGCGTGCGTGCGCCGGCGTGCTCGCGCGAGGTGCCCGCGCATGCGCGACACGAGCGGAGCTCAATATATATAAGTCACCGCCCCTTATTCAGTATCTAGCAATAGCTCAATTGGCAAGGACACATGGCTGTGGATCCTATGGCTTGTTTGCTGGCGAGTTCGAATCCCATCGAAAATATTTTTTAACGTGATTTTTTTTTAACGTGTATTCTTTCGCCGGTTAAGGTTAGGCATGGTTAAGGTTAAGGTTAGGCATTGTTTCGGAGTTGGTTAAGGTTAGAACGGTTAAGTTTAGGCGCTGTTAAGGAGCTGGTTAAGGTTAGAGTTTGTCAAAGAGAATGGCAATATAATTTCTATGGTTAAGGTTAGGCATGGTTAAGGTTAAGGTTAAGGTTAGGCATTGTTTCGGAGTTGGTTAAGGTTAGAACGGTTAAGTTTAGGCGTTGTTAAGGAGCTGGTTAAGGTTAGAGTTTGTCAAAGAGAATGGCAATAGACAGCCTATTTCCGCGCGACCTGGGCGCTGGGCGGCGGAAAATGAAAGGCGCATTACTGCATGCCACTACGGTAAATTTTTGCACTGCTTGCTTGGCATAAAGCTACACGCTGCCAGGGGTGTAGCTCCAGATTCTGGGCCCCATGAAAGAATGTATTTGTAGGCCCCCATTGAATGCGAGCGCGTGTAAGCGTGCGAGCGGAATTTCTTTTGCCATTTTTTTATTGATGAAAACGCATAATATGGTTTTCACCTATACATTCGGATTCAGCAGTTCAGCACCTGCACTGTTGGTGGGTGAGCCTAGTAAAGGATGTCGCATTGCGTTCATCTTCAATGAATGGACCAATGCAATAGTCTACCAAAGCCCCCCCTCTCTCTCTATATATCTCACACACACACACACACACACACACACACACACACACACACACACACACACACACACACACACACACACACACACACACACACACACACACACACACACACCTACACACACACACACACACACACACACACACACACACACACACACACACACACACACACACACACACACACACACACACACACTTCAGAAAGAAACATAGTATCAATGAGAGCATCAATAATACATGTGATGTCTAGTAAAAAAAAAGAAACAAAAAAAAAGGGCCCCCCCCCCCCAGTTCTGGGCCCTTGGAATCATCCTAAGCTACCCCCCCCAGCTACGCCCCTGCTCGCTGCCCCCCAGACACACCTCTTATCTGATTTAGTGTCTATTGAGTTTATCTAACCTAGCGTGAAACTAGCAACCACCCACCTTCCCCTCCCAACTTTCTGCTTCTTCTATCTTTCTTTTTCTAGCTGCCTCCCTTCCTCGCTCTCTCTTTCTCTCTGTCTCTCTCTGTCTCTTTCTCTTTCCTCTCTCTCTCTCTGTCTCTCTCTGTCTCTCTCTGTCTCTTTCTCTTTCCTCTCTCTCTCTCTGTCTCTCTCTGTCTCTCTCTCTGTCTCACTCTCTGTATTTCTCTGTCTTTCTCTCTGTCTCCATCTGTCTCTGTTTCTTTCTCTGTCTTTCTCTCTGTCTTTCTCTCTGTCTCTCTCTCTCTCTCTCTCTCTCTCTCTCTCTCTCTCTCTCCGTCTCTCTTTTTGTCAATTCAATTAAAATATACAGTTCATTGGCATGACAGGGAAAATCACCCAAATCAACGCAATGTTGTTATTGATGTAACATGAACATCTGATTTACAGTACAGTGTATATATCAATATCAATACAGACAATAAATACAGGACAAAGGGGCGCCCAAGTGGCGAACCATGTAACGTGCTGCGTCGCGAAGCGGCCAACCAGGGTTTGATTCCCGAACCCCGCCGTCCTTTGCCGAATGTCTTCCCCCCGCTCTGTCTCCTGTTCTTCCTCTCTCTCTCTCTCTCTACCGGACTGCCCGGTAGTAAAAACAATAAGAAACCACCAAAAACATAATAATTTTTTTTTAAATACAGGACAGTATATCAAATATCAATACAGGCAATAAATACAGGACAGTATATCAATATCAATACAGGCAATAAATACAGGACAGTATATCAATATCAATACAGACAATAAATACAGGACAGTATATCAATATCAATACAGGCAATAAATACAGTTCAGTATATCAATATCAATACAGACAATAAATACAGGACAGTATATCAATATCAATACAGGCAATAAATACAGGACAGTATATCAATATCAATACAGACAATAAATACAGGACAGTAT
>NC_140166.1:126709887-126714001 GCF_963971535.1 Notolepis coatsorum | reverse complement strand
ATAAATACAGGACAGTATATCAATATCAATACAGGCAATAAATACAGGACAGTATATCAATATCAATACAGGCAATAAATACAGGACAGTATATCAATATCAATACAGACAATAAATACAGGACAGTATATCAATACAGGCAATACATACAGTTCAGTATATGAATATCAATATAAATATCAATACAGACAATGGCAATAAGGACAAATAAAACCACATAGGTAACAAACACATTATTCACATGATTGAATGATTTTCAATTGTCCCTTATCTTATAGTCTGTAGTGTTTTCATCTTCCATAAATTCTCCCCCCCCCCCTCTCTCTCTCTCTCTCTCTCTCTCTCTCTCTCTCTCGCTCTCTCTCTCTCTCTCTCTCTCTCTCTCTCTCTCTCTCTCTCTCTGTGCGCATGCGTGTGTATGGTGGAGCGGGGTGGTTTGAGTGTGGTGCTGAGAGTTTGCGGTACGCGTGAGTTTTTCAAACTTTTCTATCTTTATGTTGTTTGTCAAATTGTGAATTAGACTGTGGTTTATTTTACTGGTTGTGTGTTGATGGTGGGCTAGTAGCGTTGTCAGTGTTCGCTTGGGCAGCTGTCTGCTGTCTCGGTGACATGGATTTCGCAAAGCTGACCAGAAGACATGGTTTTAAAGTCGCGCCGGCATTTCCGTGTTCGGTGGAGGAATGCAGTCTCGCTGTTGCGAGAGTGGTAGGCGCTCCGGGCGTTAAATCTGCGGCAAGGATGAACGGGGGAGTTGTTTTCTTTGTGGATGATTTGATTAAAGTAAATCAACTGATAACGGACGGGTTGGTCATAAATGATACGTTTGTGTCTGTGATGCCGCTCACAACACCGGCAAAAAAGGTGACGTTGGCAAATGTTCCCCCGTTGGTGGGCGACGATCTTATATTAAGGGAACTCGCCAGGTTTGGGAAGATTGTATCTCCCTTAAAGAAGATGTCTTCGGGGTTTAAAGCACCTGAATTACAGCATGTGGTTTCTCACAGAAGGCAGATGTTCATTATAATGAACAAACGTGATGACGAGTTGGATCTTAATTTTAAAGTAATAATAGACGGGTTTGAGTTGAGTTGGTTATTTATGCGACGACACAAAACATGCGTTGTTTTGGTTGTGGAAGGGAGGGGCATCAAAGACAAGCGTGCCCTGGGGAGGGGCCAAGCAGGGGGGCAAATGATGGGAAGAGTGCAATGAAGAAAGGAAGAGCAGCTTGGGGTGTGAATCAAGGGGTTGAGGGGGGGGGGGGACAGGGGAAGAGGGGTGGTGGGGAGACTTCTGAGAAGGTTATTGTACCAGATAGAAGTGATAAGGAGATGGAAGGAGTAGGTACGGCTGGAGATGCAGTACGGGGAAAGAATGGTGGGGATGGAAATGTGGGGGGGGGGGGGGGGTGGTAGAAGGAGCTTGTGTCAGCCGGGACACGTTAAATAGCCAGGTGAAGAGTGGAACTGTTGAAATACAAGGGACAGATGGTGGGGATGAAAATGAGGGGGGGGGGGGGGTCGTAAGTAGGAAGGATTACAGAGGTGGCAAGTGGACCTGTTGAAATACAAGGGACAGAAGGAGGGGATGAAAATGAGGGGGGGGGGGGTCGTGGTAGGAAGGATTACAGAGGAGGGGAGTGTACCTGGGGTGGCTGTAGCTGTTGAGGGAACAGGGTCAAAGGACTCAGTTGAGGGGGTCAGGGTGGAGGAAGTAGAGGATATTGACATGGAAGAGGGGGACGACGGGATGAAGGTTGTTAGGCAGAAGAGGAAGATTGAAGTAGTTGGGTTGTCAAGCTCTCAAGCTAAGAAGACAGGTGTGACGGAAGAACTCAGCAGTACACAGAGTACACAAGAGAGTACATGGTCGGAGATGGGCGCTGATGAGGATGTGGAATATGAGAGCGATGCATCTGCAACTTCAGATAATGATAGCTATTCATTGGAGGCAATGAAACTGTTTTTACAGATGACAAAGAACAGGAAGGGGGTGGAGGTAGCACAATTCTTTCCAGATAAGGAGTTGTTTATTTTGGCAGCAAGGAAAAATATGAGGTTTCAAGGAGATGGTCGTTTTGTTGACATATAATATTATGCAGAAGGTACTGCGGGGCCCCAGTACGGTGGAGGACGGAGTGGAATCAGTGTAGTTTTGTTGTTTTTTAGTTTTTTTTGTTTTACCTTTTTATTTCTAAATGAGAGTTTTTTTATTGACGGGACTGGTGTGTTGTCACTTAGGGCTGGACATTTCAAGATGTCCCGCTACCGGGGCCAGGAGGCTGAGACATTTTTAGATCATCTCATGTACTCTTATACATTTGTGGAACTTTGTAAAGACTGGGATTATTAAGGAAATTTAGAGACAGGAGCGGAGCGTATCGTTTTCATGCCCGATGGGAAGGCCACACCATACTCCTTCAGCAAACCTTTCATCAGAGTCGTCATGGGGGATGTTGTCTCTGCCGTCTTTTTATGTTACCGGCACTGTTACCTTGTTCAAGGGTTGGAAGGTATGACTGTGGGGCTCAACACGTTCTACGCCGGAATAAACGGTTTCCAGATTCAGCCTCGGAGGATGATGGTAAAGCGGACTTTGCTGGTTAATTTCTACCCTATGTTCGGAATGGGTTTCATCAGGGCTTTGAGCTCTCGAATCAGTCTGCTCGATGGGAAGTCACTGGGGGCTGCCAGTCTCCGCACAAGGGAGTGGGAGGTGATGTTGGAGCGGCATCTGAACCAGGAAGGAAAAGGCGGCCTCGGACGGGGAGGCGAGGGTAACAACCTGTTTAATGAGGATGTCGGTCCAGAGTGCATCTCGGTCCCCCTGCTCTGTTTTCGGCCCCTGACATCATCGTTGCCATGTGATATACAACTGGTGGACGGTAGGAGCATACATGATAAGGCTGAAGGAGGAAGGTCAGCTGACGAGGCGGCCCTGTTTATCCACGGGATAGGCTTTGACTGGAGTCTGTCAGACATGCACAAAGGCCTGATGTGTTGTACCACACGGGGAAAGGTGAAGCTAGAGACGCTCTTCTCAGGACTACGGTTTCTACAGTGCCTCTCCGGTGTCTCTCTCTCTGATGCACCCAGAACTTTAGATCATTTAGAGTTTTTTTTTTCCATGGGGGAACATTTCAAATGACAATTTGGTTCAGTTTCAGCATCGTTGTCCCTAATTGATTTTTTTGTTTGTTTTGTTTTTTGTGTTTGTTTGTTTGTTTGTTTGTTTTGTTTTTTGTTTTGTTGTTTGTTTTTGTTTGTTTTTTGTTGAGTTGTAGAGTATTTTAATTTTGAACGGTTTGTTGCATCATTTGTAGTTTTAGTAAAAAATAAAGTTTTTTATAAAATCTCTCTCTCTCTCTCTCTCTCTCTCTCTCTCTCTCTCTCTCTCTCTCTCTCTCTCTCTCTCTCTCTCTCTCTCTCTCTCTCTCCAGGGTTATTTTGCGGAGCTGGACAACTCTGAACTCTCCCACCTCATCCCCCCCTCACTGGAGAACAAGAGAGACGTTCTCTTCGGCAACCTGCCAGAGATCTACGAGTTCCACCGCAGGTCTGGAGAACGTATATCCTGACACCAGTGTGACGTGTGTGTCTGTGGGGCGACAGTGGATCAGGAGGTAGAGCGGTCGTCTGGTAATCAGAAGGTTAGGGTTAGACAGTGGCTCAGGAGGTAGAGCGGTCGTCTGGTAATCAGAAGGTTAGGGTTAGACAGTGGCTCAGGAGGTAGAGCGGTCGTCTGGTAATCAGAAGGTTAGGGTTAGACAGTGTCTCAGGAGGTAGAGTCTGGTAATCAGAAGGTTAGGGTTAGACAGTGGCTCAGGAGGTAGAGTCTGGTAATCAGAAGGTTAGGGTTAGACAGTGTCTCAGGAGGTAGAGTCTGGTAATCAGAAGGTTAGGGTTAGACAGTGTCTCAGGAGGTAGAGTCTGGTAATCAGAAGGTTAGGGTTAGACAGTGGCTCAGGAGGTAGAGTCTGGTAATCAGAAGGTTAGTGTTAGACAGTGTCTCAGGAGGTAGAGTCTGGTAATCAGAAGGTTAGGGTTAGACAGTGGCTCAGGAGGTAGAGTCTGGTAATCAGAAGGTTAGGGTTAGACAGTGGCTCAGGAGGTAG
>NC_140166.1:126662387-126704887 GCF_963971535.1 Notolepis coatsorum | reverse complement strand
ATTAGTAAACCTTCATTACGAGTCAAAGACCACGTGAAGTGGGTAATTGTGCGTCTACATAGAGCATTTATTGCCGCGTACTAATAGGATAGTAACGTCAAGTTCAACCGTGCACTACCGCGCACCGGAGGATACCTACACCGGACCAGCAGAGCCACTTTCCGGCAAGGATTATTATTCTTCATTGCTTTGACCAAGCTGCTGGAGCAGAGAACCGCCTACCCCACTGCTACTGTGGGATCTACACCTGCCCGTGAGACCATCACTCGAGCCCGTCTCTGTCGTACCAGAGGCTCCACGGCTTTCACCTACGCGGCGCGCACCCTGGGACCAGGCTGCCTTTCCCCGCTGCTCCAGGGAGTAAGATCGCCTCCGTGGACCATTGACTTTCATAGAGCATTGCCTCCCCCTGCTGGCTTACAACCGGTAGTACACCCCCCCTCCCCAGAATACCAGATCTAATTCCTAACATTCCATATTGATTTACTTACGTACATTCTTTGCCTTATAAGCGCACCAAAGTAATGTAATATAATATTCTTTATGTAATAAATATTCTAAACGAGTATTTGTGTGGAAACCGTTTCATTGTGGAAGTGTTGTCATCTAATATACTTGTGTACAGTAAGGCCAGTAATGTACATACACGGTAGTAGTTTAATGATACTAATACTTGATTAATACAGTCAGGGAATTGTACCCCTCAGTTACAATTGGTCCTTCGAGCCGGAGAATAATTAGCGTAATATTAATATAATATTAATATTGACATGGCCGATGACAAACACTCCACAAATGGTTCTCCTAAGCTAGATCGCCCGCAGCGCAGACGGCAGCCACCTCCCTATCTAGAGGCATACTCTGTCAGTCCAATACCTAGCTTTAAAGGGAAGTTAAACACGGAAAAGGTAGAAAGTAAAATTATGTCCGACCCTAACAACCAGGCTACCCCGCCAACAGAGGCCCTAGTGGGTTCTAATGTAACTGACCAAGCTCACGGTGGGGACCAGGAGGGAACTGACACGACTTTACCCCCAGACAATACCGAAGAAATAGTCCCCGATCAGCTCCGGGAGGAAGACAACCCTAAAGAGACGCGCACCCAGGAGACGGATCTCCTCGGTACGCAACAGGAGAACGGATCTCCAACAAGTACTGCCGGGAGCCGATCGCCCCGAACGGCGTCTTCCCCCAGCGAGGCGGACAAGATGCTGGCGCAGGCACTCATCGCCACCCTGGCAGCCTCCACCGAACGCGATCGACTTCAAGCGCAACAGACGTGCGAGCGCGAACATTTTGCAGGCGAGCGAGAGCGCTTCCAGGCGCAACAAAGGAGTGAAGACGACCGAATAAGACTGGAGACCAGACGCCTCCAGACAGAAGAGAACATTGAGAGAAGCCGCGCCGACGTCGCAAATGCACAGCTCCACGCTGCCCATGCCAGCGCCAATGCCCAGCGCGACGTCGCCAACGCACAGCGCGACGCTGCCCAGGCCAGCACCAATGCGCAGCGCGACATCGGCAATGCCCAGCGCGAAGCCGTGCGCGACGCAGCCCATGCCCGGCGCGAGGCAGAGCGTGACCGGCTGCAGGCGGAGCTGATGGACAAACTGGTTGCCATGGCGACACCCCCTCACTCCGCACGGAGCTCTCAGAGATCGTCAAGACATGGGTCTAGGACACATTCCCCTACCCGACGAAGCGACCCGGGACCCCGCCAACAGGAGGATCCTGTCCACGTCTCGGAACCCCCTCCCCGGCCGGTCCATACGAGACCTAGCAACCGGGAAGAACCGGACCACGCCGAGAGACTGAACAGAAGACTCCAGGTCCTAGCAGAGGGAGAGGAGGAGGAGGAGTAGGAGTGTCAAGCCGACCAGCAGCAACGTGCTCTGGCCCAGGAGGCCCAGTACAGCCCCGACCAGCAGCAACGTACTCAGGACCAGGAGGTCCAGTACAGCCCAGAAGTCAGCCCCGAGGCCCTGCGCTACAAACCCCCGACTCAACTCACGGGTGAGTTTGACGCACCGTCAGCCCCGAGGAACAGCACCTGGGTACCCGACCTTCGGTACCCACCAAGTACCAGCCCAAGACGACACGCAAGAGGAGACTCGCCTAGGAGGCCTCTCCCCCAACGCTCACCGATGTGCCAGTCATCCATGGCATCATACATTGGCACACCGACGTTTCCCGACTTCACCCATGAGAATCGAGCACAGTATACGGAGCTCCGGATGTGCTTAGAGACAATGATGGTGGATGTCGCTGATGAACGCCACAAGTATGCAATATTACTGCAGCACCTGAAAGTGCCCCGGGCGCACAATATAGCGCTAGCCTATGCCACCTCTACGACCCCATACACCGCGGCTCTAGCAGCGCTGGACCAGAGATATGGACGTATATGGGATTACGTAATAGAAGAGATAAGGCATATTGACCGCTTACCCCCAGCAACAGACAATCGCTCACTAGACGACCTGTCTATAAAAGTACAGTCCCTGGTAGGGATGCTGGGAGCGCAACGAGAAAAGGGTATGCACGAGCTATACGCCAACTCTAACGTCGAGAGGATTTTAGAGAAGCTGCCGCCCGCCAGACAGGAGCGCTTCAGGCGGCAAAGAGACCACCGTGATCCTAACGGTCCAGAACCATCCCTCCTAGACTTGGCCGACTTCCTGGCGAGAGAAGTCAGCAGCCTACGATTGGATACGTTCGTGCGGAGCACACCAAGCTCCAGAGAGGGACCTAGGAGAGTAAACGATGGCCGAAGATCGGTGACTGTTATGCACCAAGCCGAATCAGTACCGCAGCACCAGAACCACAACACCCCCTCGACGAAAGAGGACCAGTGGAAGATTGAGTGCCAGTACTGTGAGGGAGAACATCGGCTCTATCAGTGCGAAGATTTCAAGAAGCTGACCACGGATGATGTGAGCCAGTGGGTCAAGGACCACCGCCGCTGCTTCCGCTGCGCGCGCAGCCACCTAGCAGCTGAGTGCCGCTTGAAAAAGAAGTGCAGCAGGTGCGGTGGCACCCACCTGGAGGTCCTGCACGACATCAACAAGCGTCAGCCAGGACAACCGAGTGGGCCCGTCGCGGTAATGTACCATGCCGAGGCGGTGGCACCAGAACCAAAGTTCCACCAGACCGCTCCCTGGTGTCCCGACTGCTACGGCAGACACTGGGAGTCAAGGTGCGACTCGTACCATATAGAGTCTACGTCACCACCCACAGGAGTGCTCCACATTAACCAGCACAGCGGGACCCCCCGTGTGCTCCTCAAAGTGGTCAGAGTGCTCCTGAGCCACGAGGACAAGGTCCTGGACACTTACGCCGTCCTGGACGATGGGTCCGAAAAGACTCTCCTCCTCGCTTCCGCAGCAGCCCAGTTGGGCCTGCGAGGTGTCAAAGATACGATGACCATACGCACCATCAGAAGGGACCAGAAGACCATAAAGGGTGAAAAGGTCTCCTTCGAGATAGCAGCGGTGGACAAGCCCGAGAAGCAGTATAGTATAAGTAACGTCTTCACCAGCCACGACATAGGCCTGTCGCAGTACACCTACCCCATCCCACAGCTGATGGCTAAGTATGGGCACCTACGTCAACTACCTATACCGCTTATCGACGGCGCCACACCGACCCTGCTCATCGGCTCCGACCATGCGGACCTCATTCTCCCAATTGAGGCGGCCCACGTCGGACCCAAAGGATGCCCGGTCGCGGTTCAGACCCGACTGGGATGGACGCTCCAAGGCCCCCTCTACGGACTTGTCAACCCACGTCTACAAGCTGCCTACACACAGAGGCGAGCGACACCGGCCTCTCCCCCGTACAGCAGAGGCTATTCACATTAAGCGAGAGGCCCGTGAGAGAACCGTGGGTACCAGAGGGAGTTCGGAACTCCACCCCCCTCAGCTGCGCTCCAGACGTGGCTGACCTCGAACCCAGCACCCCAAGCGACTCCTTGACGGGGCGGCCGGGACCGGCCCCTCCTCACACGGGGTACAGAGCGAACAAGAGAAACAGACGGAGGAGGAGAAAGCACAGCCAAGCACAGATCAAAGCAGTCTCAGGCCCGCTTCCTCCTAAGCCCCCCTTCATCCCGTCCAGTCGTCATGACCATAGACCAGTCACCACCCCGAGCTGCGTGGCCGGCCGGCCGCGTAAGCAAAGTGACCACTGGTGCCGACGGAAAGGTCAGAGTGGCAGAAGTGCTCGGCCAAGGGCGGATCTACAACCGACCCGTGGCGAGGCTGATAGAGTCGCCAAGGCTCCCCGACTCGCCTAATGACGACCATGACCCCTGACTTTGTGAACTGCCCGACCCCTCACAGACATTGAGTAGTGGACAGTGCGGTTAATCTGTCTCTGCTTAGCTAATTAGGTGGGACTAATTAGGGGGCGGCTGTTACAAAGGGTCAGATTAAACCGAATATATATATTTATTGCCTGAGATCCCATGTATAATATTTGTATATCGTTTGATATCCCTTGTGTATTATTTGTACATATACACTGAATATCCCTTTAGTCTACAGGACAGACCATAATATTCGTTCTCCTATTGGAAGCGATCCCCTAGGCGCCAGTGACTTACCCCTAGAGCTGACTTGAAAGCTACCGACACGAACATGTCCCAACTAGCCCCGGTTCCGCGTAGGAATACGGCTACCGAAATACGAATGGTACTATTTGTTCACCGTGCACATAAATAGGGCGCAAGAAATGTAGAACTCCTCTTAGTCCCTTGTCCCGTTCAGTCTCGTTCAGTTCCAGTTATCCAAGTGACGTCTCTCCCCACTACGCAACGTGGGCAGAGTAGGGCTCGCATCGCCCCAAGATAGAGTCTCGTGTTATCCTAATACGTTTGTTTAACGTATCGTTCGCTATTTATTAGTAAACCTTCATTACGAGTCAAAGACCACGTGAAGTGGGTAATTGTGCGTCTACATAGAGCATTTATTGCCGCGTACTAATAGGATAGTAACGTCAAGTTCAACCGTGCACTACCGCGCACCGGAGGATACCTACACCGGACCAGCAGAGCCACTTTCCGGCAAGGATTATTATTCTTCATTGCTTTGACCAAGCTGCTGGAGCAGAGAACCGCCTACCCCACTGCTACTGTGGGATCTACACCTGCCCGTGAGACCATCACTCGAGCCCGTCTCTGTCGTACCAGAGGCTCCACGGCTTTCACCTACGCGGCGCGCACCCTGGGACCAGGCTGCCTTTCCCCGCTGCTCCAGGGAGTAAGATCGCCTCCGTGGACCATTGACTTTCATAGAGCATTGCCTCCCCCTGCTGGCTTACAACCGGTAGTACACCCCCCCTCCCCAGAATACCAGATCTAATTCCTAACATTCCATATTGATTTACTTACGTACATTCTTTGCCTTATAAGCGCACCAAAGTAATGTAATATAATATTCTTTATGTAATAAATATTCTAAACAAGTATTTGTGTGGAAACCGTTTCATTGTGGAAGTGTTGTCATCTAATATACTTGTGTACAGTAAGGCCAGTAATGTACATACACGGTAGTAGTTTAATGATACTAATACTTGATTAATACAGTCAGGGAATTGTACCCCTCAGTTACAATTATGAATGAGCTTCTTTGATAGTACTTATATAGTATTATAAAGAATGAGCTTCTTTGATATTACTTCTATAGTATTATGAATGAGCTTCTTTGATAGTACTTCTATAGTATTATAAAGAATGAGCTTCTTTGATAGTACTTGTAACTGAGGGGTACAATTCCCTGACTGTATTGAATAAGTATGGTATCATTAAACCACTACTGCGTTATGTACATTACTACTGGCCATACAGTACACAGGTATATGTGATGAACACACCCACAATAACATGGCTTCACAAGAAATACGGTTTAGAAGAATATTTATTAGCAGCACGAAGATTATCTTACATTACTTATCAAGATTGAGAGTTGCGCTTGTAAGGCGAAGAATGTGCATGAATAGGTCAAGAGCGTAAGTCCATGAGCATATTACGCAGGAGATAATTAATACCACCTGTATCATAAGAATTATATATGGTACACTAGTAGATCAGCTGGAGATACTAAAGGGGTCCCTCCGGTTGTAAGCCAGCAGGGGAGAGGATTTGTCGGTAGCAGAAAGTCTGGGTCAACGAGGAATAAGGAGACTCCAGGTACAGGAGACAGTGCAATAATCCCTTGATCCGTAGACGAACAACAGCTATTCTCCGGTATGCAGTGCCGCATGGAGGAAAGCTAGCCAGCCTCAGAGTACTAGAGGCGGGCTCGACGGTGCTCCTCACAGGGTAAATCCCACACAACAGTGGGTGTAGACGATTCTCCGCTCCAACAGCTACAGGACCAAAGCAAATATAATCCAGCCGAAAAGGGCTCTGTAGTCGTCAGGGTAGGTTATCCAGTGTACATATCCACACGGTTCTCATCTAGGGCTCCTCGGATGACGGCACCAGGTTAGGCCGCCCAGCCTGGACAAGCACACTAGCTCGGTACGATGAAACGTTGGTAATGCTGGTCACTGTAGAACGGTAGCCGCACGATACACTATACATAATAGACTATTACTTAATAATAGAATAGGTCGAACTCGACGATCCAGCGTTAAACTCTGACACTTCAGCTATCAATTCGCACGCGGTCTCAAGGCTCTATTTCGGGGCAAAACGGGCCCACTTCACAGCACGTTGTATTGTGGTGTGAGGCTTCAACTTATTGGGTAACACGTTTCGGGTAACTAACTGCTGTATCCACCTGCGACGTATTTATACGTAAGGTGAACAATCTAGTACCAGCCTTATTTCTGTCTCGTATTCTTGCGCAGAACCGGGCATGTCCAGACATGTCTTAGCGGTGACTTTGAACTAGACATTGGGGGGTATGGCCGTGGCGCCTAGGGGATCGCTGTCCAATAGGAGAACGAATATTATGGTCTGGCCTGTACTAGGTAAAGGGATATTCCGTGTATATGTACAAAGAATATACAAGGGATATCAGACGATATACAAATACTATACAATATATCTCAAGTAATAAATATATATATTCGGTTTAATCTGACCCTTTGTAACAGCCGCCTCCTAATTAGTCCGCACCTAATTAGATAAGCAGAGACATATTAACCGCCTTGTCCACTACTCAATGTCCGTTGTGAGGAGTAGGGCAATTCACAAAGTCAGGGGGTCATGGTCGTCATCAAGAGAGAGAGTCGGGGAGCCTTGGCAACTCTATCAGCCTCGCCACGGGTCGGGTGTATGTCCGCCCCGGGACGAGCACTTCTGCCGCTCTGACCTTTCCGTCGGCACCAGTGATCACTTTGCTTACGCGGCCGGCCGGCCACGCAGCTCGGGGTAGTGACTGGTCTATGATCACGACGACTGTGTCCACTTTTAAGTTGTCCCCGTCCTTGACCCGCTTCTGACGGGCTGGAAGGGATGGTAGGGGGGTTAGGAGGAAGCGGGCCTGAGACTGCTTTGATCTGTGCTTGGCTGCGCCTCCACCTCCTCCGTCTGTTTCTCTTGTTTGCTCTGTACCCCGTCTGAGGAGGGGCCGGTGCCGGCCGCCCCATCAAGGAGTCGCTTGGGGTGCTGGGCTCGAGGTCAGCTACGTCTGGAGCGCAGCTGAGGGGGGTGGAGTTCCGAACTCCCTCTTGTGCCCACGGTTCTATCACAGGCCTCTCGCCTAATGTCAATAGCCTCTCAACGGGCTGTACGAGAGAGTGGCCGGTGTCGCTCACCTTTGTGTGTAGGCAGCGTGTAGACGTGGGTTGACTGTCAAGTCCGTAGAGGGGGCCCTGGAGCGTCCACCCCAGTCGGGTCTGAACCGCGACTGGGCATCCTTTGGGTCCGATGTGGGCCGCCTCAATTGGGAGAATGAGGTCCGCGTGGTCGGAGCCGATGAGCAGGGTCGGTGTGGCGCCGTCGATAAGCGGTATAGGTAGTTGACGTAGGTGCACATACTTCGCCATCAGCTGTGGGATGGGGTAGGTGTACTGTGATAGGCCTATGTCGTGGCTGGTGAAGACGTTGGTAATACTATACTGCTTCTCGGGCTGGTCCACCGCTGCTATCTTGAAGGAGACATTTTCACCCTTTATGGTCTTCTGGTCCCTTCTGATGGTGCGTATTGTCATTGTACCTTTGGCACCCCGCAGGCCCAACTGAGCTGCGGCGGAAGCGAGGAGGAGAGTCTTTTCAGACCCATCGTCCAGGACGGCGTAAGTGTCCAGGACCTTGTCCTCGTAGCTCAGGAGCACTCTGACCACTTTGATGAGCACTCGGGGGGTCCCGCTATGCTGGTCAATGTGGAGCACTCCTGTTGGTCGGTTGCTTTGGATCGTCTGGGGTGGTGCCGACTCGCGGTCGTCCGAGTAGCACCGTGACTCCCAGTGTCTGCTGTAGCAGTCGGTACAGTAGGGAGCGGTCTGGTGGATCTTTGGTACTGGTGCCACCGCCTCGGCCTGGTACATTACCGTGACGGGCCCACTTTGTTGTCCTGGCGGACGCCTGTTGATGTCATGCAGGACCTCCAAGTGGGCGCCGCCGCACCTGCTGCACTTCTTCTTCAAGCGGCACTCAGCTGCCATATGGCTGCGCGCGCAGCGGAAGCAGCGGCGGTGGTCTTTGATCCACTGACTCACCTCGTCCGTGGTCAGCTTCCCGAAAGTGTCGCATTGATACAGCCGATGTTCCCCTTCACAGTACTGGCATTCAATCTTCCACTCCTCTTTTGTCGAGGGGGTGTTGTGGTTCTTGTGCTGCGGTACTGATTCGGCTTGGTGCATAACGGTCACCGACCGGCGGTTATCGTTTGATCCCCGAGGTCCTGGTCTTGGGCTTGGTCCACTCCATACGAACGTGTCCAGTCGTAGGCTGCTGACCTCCCTGGCGAGGAAATCAGATAGGTCTAGGAGGGATGCCTCTGGGCCGTTGGGGTCGCGGTGGTCTCTCTGCCGCCGAAAACGCTCTTGTCGGGCGGGAGGGAGCTTCTCTAATATCCTTTCTACATTAGAGTTAGCGTACAGTTCGTATATCCCTTTTTTCTTTTGGGACCCCAGCATCCCTACCAGGGACTGTACCTTGATAGAGAGGTCATCTAATGCTCTGTTGTCTCTGGCTGGGGGGAGACGGTCGATGTCTCTTATCTCTTGTATCACGTAGTCCCATATGCGTCCATAATGTTGGTCGAGGGCTACTAGAGCCGCGGTGTATGGGGTACTTGAGTTGGAATATGCCAGCGCTATATTATGCGCTCTGGGCACCTTCAGGTGCTTGAGGAGGATAGCATATTTGTACGTCTCGTCTGGGACGTCGGACAGCATAGTCTCTAAGCACATCCGTAGCTCCGTGTACTGTGCTCTGTCCTCGCGTGTAAAATCCGGGAATGTCGGTGTGCCAAGGTACGATGCCATGGATGGCTGGCACATCGGTGAGCGTTGGGGGAGAGGCCTCCTGGGCGAGTCTCCCCGTACTTGTCGTCGTGGGCTGGTACTTGGTGGGTACCGAAGCCCGGGTACCCAGGTGCTGTTCCTCGGGGCTGGCGGTGCGTCAAACTCACCCGTGAGTTGAGTCGGGGGTTTGTAGCGCAGTGACTCGGGGCTGACGTCTGGGCTGTACTGGGCCTCCTGGTCCAGAGTACGTTGCTGCTGGTCGGGGCTGTACTGGGCCTCCTGGGCCAGAGTACGTTGCTGCTGGTCGGCTTGACATTCCTCCTCTTCCTCTTCCTCTTCCTCTGCTAGGTCCTGGAGTCTTCTGTTCAGTCTCTCGGCGTGGTCCGGTTCTTCCCGGTTGCTGGGTCTCGTATGGAACGGCCGGGGAGGGGGTTCGGAGACGTGGACAGGATCCTCCTGTTGGTGGGGTCCCGGGTCGCTTGGTCGGGTAGGGGAATGTGTCCTAGACCCTTGTCGTGATGATCTCCGGGAGCTCCGTGCGGAGGGAGGGGGTGTCGCCATGGCAATAAATTTGTCCATCATCTGCGCCTGCAGCCGGTCGCGCTCTGCCTCGCGCTGGGCATGGGCGGCGTCGCGCACTGCTTCGCACTGGGCATTGGCGGCGTCGCGCTGTGCATTGGCGCTGGCATGGGTGGCGTCGCGCTGTGCATTGGCGGCGGCGCACTGTGCATCGGCGCGGCTTCTTTCAATGTTCTCTTCCGTCTGAAGGCGTCTGGTCTCCAGTCTTATGCGGTCGTCTTCACTCCTTTGTTGCGCCTGGAAGCGTTCTCGCTCGGTTGCAGAATGTTCGCGTTCACTGAGGGCTTGCGCTTGGAGTTGCGCGTGAAGGCGTTCTCGTTGGTCTGCAGCTTGTTCGCGCTCGCTCGTCTGTTGCGCTTGAAGTCGATCGCGTTCGGTGGAGGCTGCCAGGGTGGCGATGAGTGCCTGCGCCAGCATCTTGTCCGCTTCGCTGGGGGAAGACACAGGCGGAGGTGATCGGCTTCTGGCAGTGCTCGTTGGAGATCCGTTCTCCTGTCGCGCTCCGAGGAGGTCCATCTCCTGGGTGTGCGTCTCTTCTGGTAGTGGGTTGGGTTCCGTCCCTGGAGCGCTTTCTTTATCCTGGAGCTCTCCGGGGACTGTCCCGTTGGCGTTGTCGGGGGGTAAAGTCATGTCATGTCCCTCCTGGTCCCCCCCGTGAGCTTGGTCAGTTACGTTAGAACCCACTAGGGTCTCTACTGGCGGGGTCGCCTGGTCGGTAGGGTTTGACATACTTTTACTATCCGCTTTTTCCGCGTTTAACGTCTGTATAAAGCTAGGTAGTAGACTGGCAGCGTAGTCCTCTAGGTAACGAGGTGGCTGCCGTCTGCGCTCCGGGCGATCTAGCTTAGGAGAACCGTTTGTGGAGTGTTCATCATTGGCCATGTTAATATTAATATTATATTAATATTACGCTAGTTACCCTCCGGCTCGAAGGACCAATTGTAACTGAGGGGTACAATTCCCTGACTGTATTGAATAAGTATGGTATCATTAAACCACTACTGCGTTATGTACATTACTACTGGCCATACAGTACACAGGTATATGTGATGAACACAATAACACGGCTTCACAAGAAATACGGTTTAGAAGAATATTTATTAGCAGCACGAAGATTATCTTACATTACTTATCAAGATTGAGAGTTGCGCTTGTAAGGCGAAGAATGTGCATGAATAGGTCAAGAGCGTAAGTCCATGAGCATATTACGCAGGAGATAATTAATACCACCTGTATCATAAGAATTATATATGGTACACTAGTAGATCAGCTGGAGATACTAAAGGGGGTCCCTCCGGTTGTAAGCCAGCAGGGGAGAGGATTTGTCGGTAGCAGAAAGTCTGGGTCAACGAGGAATAAGGAGACTCCAGGTACAGGAGACAGTGCAATAATCCCTTGATCCGTAGACGAACAACAGCTATTCTCCGGTATGCAGTGCCGCATGGAGGAAAGCTAGCCAGCCTCAGAGTACTAGAGGCGGGCTCGACGGTGCTCCTCACAGGGTAGATCCCACACAACAGTGGGTGTAGACGATTCTCCGCTCCAACAGCTACAGGACCAAAGCAAATATAATCCAGCCGAAAAGGGCTCTGTAGTCGTCGGGGTAGGTTATCCAGTGTACATATCCACACGGTTCTCGTCTAGGGCTCCTCGGATGACGGCACCAGGTTAGGCCGCCCAGCCTGGACAAGCACACTAGCTCGGTACGATGAAACGTTGGTAATGCTGGTCACTGTAGAACGGTAGCCGCACGATACACTATACATAATAGACTATTACTTAATAATAGAATAGGTCGAACTCGACGATCCAGCGTTAAACTCTGACACTTCAGCTATCAATTCGCACGCGGTCTCAAGGCTCTATTTCGGGGCAAAACGGGCCCACTTCACAGCACGTTGTATCGTGGTGTGAGGCTTCAACTTATTGGGTAACACGTTTCGGGTAACTAACTGCTGTATCCACCTGCGACGTATTTATACGTAAGGTGAACAATCTAGTACCAGCCTTATTTCTGTCTCGTATTCTTGCGCAGAACCGGGCATGTCCAGACATGTCTTAGCGGTGACTTTGAACTAGACATTGGGGGGTATGGCCGTGGCGCCTAGGGGATCGCTGTCCAATAGGAGAACGAATATTATGGTCTGGCCTGTACTAGGTAAAGGGATATTCTGTGTATATGTACAAAGAATATACAAGGGATATCAGGCGATATACAAATACTATACAATATATCTCAAGTAATAAATATATATATTCGGTTTAATCTGACCCTTTGTAACAGTACTTATATAGTATTATAAAGAATGAGCTTCTTTGATAGTACTTCTATAGTATTATAAAGAATGAGCTTCTTTGATAGTACTTCTATAGTATTATAAAGAATGAGCTTATTTGATAGTACTTCCTTTTTTTTTTATTAAATAATTTTTTTTAAACATGACATAAAATTAGACACACAAGCATTAACAGTAAATATCCACAGTAAGTCACAGGACTATACATTCCATTTGAATCAATATAAATGTAGTGTACGAGATATATACCTAATACTTGCAATCCAATCCAATACATACATATGCTCCTGCTCGCTCTCCCCCCCCAGGACCCCCCCTTGGATAATCCATCCATTTTCCATATGCTCCTGCTCGCTCTCCCCCCCCAGGACCCCCCCTTGGATAATCCATCCATTTTCATTCGTTTCTAACCAGGAATTACAATTCATATGCTAGCCTTTATTCTCTCCACCACTTCTAACCAGATTGCAATGCTGGTTTCACTGACACCTAAAATTCTTGCTGTAGATATCTCTAGATAAATCACATCGAGATAGGTAAAAACCCATACCTTCCGGCACATTTTATCCGGTTGAATCCATCGTGGTGCTATCAGCTTTTTAGCTGCTGTGAGAGTATTATAAAGAATGAGCTTCTTTGATATTACTTCTATAGTATTATGAATGAGCTTCTTTGATAGTACTTCTATAGTATTATAAAGAATGAGCTTCTTTGATAGTACTTCTATAGTATTATAAAGAATGAGCTTCTTTGATAGTACTTCTATAGTATTATAAAGAATGAGCTTCTTTGATATTACATCTATAGTATTATAAAGAATGAGCTTCTTTGATAGTACTTCTATAGTATTATAAAGAATGAGCTTCTTTGATAGTACTTCTATAGTATTATAAAGAATGAGCTTCTTTGATAGTACTTTTATAGTATTATGAATGAGCTTCTTTGATAGTACTTATATAGTATTATAAAGAATGAGCTTCTTTGATTGTACTTCTATAGTATAGTATTATAAACTATTAAACTATTTGATTTTTTCTTTTATAGTAGCTGACAGAAAGAGTCAGTCAATTACTAGCAGAGCAAGAGGCCTGATCTCCCAGAGCACCGTTATGGGATGGCTTCAGTCACTTACAGTGTCTCCATCTGGCAGCAACCATGGGATAACATGTTTGTTTGTTTGTTTGTTTGTTTGTTTGTTTGTTTGTTTGTTTGTTTGTTTGTTTGTTTGTTATCTTGTCCTGCAGGACGTTTCTGAGGGAACTGGAAAACTGTGCTGAGAAGCCAGAACTGGTGGGGACCTGCTTCCTGAAGAGGGTGAGTAGTAAACTGGAGGGAGGGACTGAGAGAGTGAGAGAGGGAGTGAGTGAGGGAGGGAGAGAGAGAGGGAGTGAGGGAGAGAGAGTGAGAGAGGGAGTGAGGGAGTGAGTGAGTGAGTGAGGGAGTGAGAGAGAGAGGGAGGGAGTGAGAGAGGGAGTGATGGACTGAGAAAGTGAGGGAGTGAGAGAGGGAGAGAGGGAGGGAGTGAGAGAGGGAGAGAGGGAGGGAGGGACTGAGAGTGAGAGAGGGAGTGAGGGAGTGAGAGAGAGAGGGAGGGAGTGAGAGAGGCAGTGAGGGAGTGAGAGAGTGAGAGAGGGAGTGAGGGAGGGGGATGAGAGGGAGGGAGTGAGAGAGGGAGTGAGTGAGGGACTGAGAGAGGGAGTGAGAGAGAGAGGGAGGGAGGGAGATAGGGAGTGAGAGAGTTAGTGAGAGAGAGGGAGAGAGGGAGTGCGGGAATGAGAGAGAGTGAGAGAGGGAGAGAGGGAAAGAGGGAGTGGGGGAGAGAGTGAGTAAGTTAGTGAGGGAGTGAGAGAGTGAGAGAGGGAGTGAGGGAGTGAGAGAGGGAGGGAGTGAGAGAGTTAGTGAGGGAGTTAGTGAGGGAGTGAGAGAGTGAGAGAGGGAGTGAGAGAGGGAGAGAGGGAGTGAGGGAGTGAGAGAGGGAGAGAGGGAGTTAGGGAGTGAGAGAGTTAGTGAGAGAGAGGGAGTGAGAGAGAGTGAGAGAGGGAAAGAGGGAGTGGGGGAGAGAGTGAATTTTTAATTGTAGCATGTATAGGGACAAAATGCCAATGGATTAAGTATAATATGCGTCGCGGCCTATTACTAGCGTTCCAGGAATTACCCTAAACCGCTCTAAAACTATACTTGTATTCACCACGGTATAAAACGACAATGTATGGATGGAAGAAATATTCCTTTTCCACATCTTGAACGATAGATACCCGATGTCAAATGGGCCATAGTATTGCATATATAGCTGTAATATTTAAATAGTTATAGCCCTGCAAACAAGGTGAGCGACTCCCATCGTTTACAGTGATGGCGTCAGCTGCTAAGGTTGAAGCTATTGCGTGGCAGTCAATGTGTTAACAATTACTATTTGTTTTTATTTGGTTGGTTGTGTTTTTCAGAAAGAGGAGCTGCAGGTGTACGAGAAGTACTGTCAGAACAAGCCTCGCTCTGAGCTGCTGTGGAGACAATGTGGAGACAGCCTCTTCTTCCAGGTGAAGCCTCACTGTCCTCACTGTCCGTCCTCTCTGTCCTCACTGTCCGTCCTCTCTGTCCTCACTGTCCGTCCTCTCTGTCCTCACTGTCCGTCCTCTCTGTCCTCACTGTCCGTCCTCTCTGTCCCCACTGTCCGTCCTCTCTGTCCTCACTGTCCGTCCTCTCTGTCCCCACTGTCCGTCCTCTCTGTCCTCACTGTCCGTCCTCTCTGTCCTCACTGTCCGTCCTCTCTGTCCTCACTGTCCGTCCTCTCTGTCCCCACTGTCCGTCCTCTCTGTCCTCACTGTCCGTCCTCTCTGTCCCCACTGTCCGTCCTCTCTGTCCTCACTGTCCGTCCTCTCTGTCCCCACTGTCCGTCCTCTCTGTCCTCACTGTCCGTCCTCTCTGTCCCCACTGTCCGTCCTCTCTGTCCCCACTGTCCGTCCTCTCTGTCCCCACTGTCCGTCCTCTCTCTCACACCCGGGGCTCCGGATAGATATAGGGAGAGAGACATTCATTCAATAGGGATGTCCTCGACTAAATAAGAAAAAAATATATATTCCATCAACTAATAGTCATGGATTTTGTAAATATTGGTATATCAACTGTAGGTGATTTAATCAAAACAATCTGTAAAATGTTCAAAATGCAATTGTGCGGGGAAACCAGAGGTGTGTCTGTCCTTGTTTAGTTAGTGACTCATTCAGCATGGGGGAATACATGATTACTAACAAAGTTTGCCTTGACAGAGACAGATGATGGATCAGCTGAGAGAGGGCAGCTCTAGAACTCAGAGCAGGTGCCCACAGCTCAACCTGAACGCCAGCGAGAAGAGGTTTCAGAGAGGAATTAAACATCTCTAGGGTCTGAGCAGATCTAAGGTGCAGGCCAGGTTGTTCCAGAGGCTAGAGGCAGGTTGTTCCAGAGGCTAGAGGCAGGTTGTTCCAGAGGCTAGAGGCAGGCTGTTCCAGAGGCTAGAGGCAGGTTGTTCCAGAGCCCAGAGGCAGGCTGTTCCAGAGGCTAGAGGCAGGTTGTTCCAGAGCCCAGAGGCAGGTTGTTCCAGAGGCTAGAGGCAGGCTGTTCCAGAGCCTAGAGGCAGGCTGTTCCAGAGCCTAGAGGCAGGCTGTTCCAGAGCCTAGAGGCAGGCTGTTCCAGAGCCTAGAGGCAGGTTGTTCCAGAGCCTAGAGGCAGGTTGTTCCAGAGCCTAGAGGCAGCTGTTCCAGAGCCTAGAGGCAGACTGTTCCAGAGCCTAGAGGCAGGTTGTTCCAGAGGCTAGAGGCAGGTTGTTCCAGAGCCTAGAGGCAGGTTGTTCCAGAGCCTAGAGGCAGGTTGTTCCAGAGCCTAGAGGCAGCTGTTCCAGAGGCTAGAGGCAGGGTGTTCCAGAGGCTAGAGGCAGGTTGTTCCAGAGCCTAGAGGCAGGTTGTTCCAGAGCCTAGAGGCAGGTTGTTCCAGAGCCTAGAGGCAGCTGTTCCAGAGGCTAGAGGCAGGGTGTTCCAGAGGCTAGAGGCAGGTTGTTCCAGAGCCTAGAGGCAGGCTGTTCCAGAGGCTAGAGGCAGGCTGTTCCAGAGCCTAGAGGCAGGCTGTTCCAGAGCCTAGAGGCAGGCTGTTCCAGAGGCTAGAGGCAGGCTGTTCCAGAGCCTAGAGGCAGGCTGTTCCAGAGCCTAGAGGCAGGCTGTTCCAGAGCCTAGAGGCAGGTTGTTCCAGAGCCTAGAGGAAGGCTGTTCCAGAGGCTAGAGGCAGGCTGTTCCAGAGGCTAGAGGCAGGCTGTTCCAGAGCCTAGAGGCAGGTTGTTCCAGAGGCTAGAGGCAGGTTGTTCCAGAGGCTAGAGGCAGGTTGTTCCAGAGGCTAGAGGCAGGTTGTTCCAGAGCCTAGAGGGAGGCTGTTCCAGAGCCTAGAGGAAGGCTGTTCCAGAGGCTAGAGGCAGGCTGTTCCAGAGGCTAGAGGCAGGCTGTTCCAGAGGCTAGAGGCAGGCTGTTCCAGAGCCTAGAGGCAGGCTGTTCCAGAGGCTAGAGGCAGGCTGTTCCAGAGGCTAGAGGCAGGTTGTTCCAGAGGCTAGAGGCAGGTTGTTCCAGAGCCTAGAGGGAGGCTGTTCCAGAGCCTAGAGGAAGGCTGTTCCAGAGGCTAGAGGCAGGCTGTTCCAGAGCCTAGAGGAAGGCTGTTCCAGAGGCTAGAGGCAGGCTGTTCCAGAGCCTAGAGGCAGCTGTTCCAGAGCCTAGAGGCAGGCTGTTCCAGAGGCTAGGGGCAGCTGTTCCAGAGGCTAGAGGCAGGTTGTTACAGAGCCTAGAGGCAGGTTGTTCCAGAGCCTAGAGGCAGGTTGTTCTAGAGCCTAGAGGCAGGTTGTTCCAGAGCCTAGAGGCAGGCTGTTCCAGAGGCTAGAGGCAGGTTGTTCCAGAGCGTAGAGGCAGGTTGTTCCAGAGGCTAGAGGCAGGTTGTTCCAGAGCCTAGAGGCAGGTTGTTCCAGAGCCTAGAGGCAGGTTGTTCCAGAGCCTAGAGGCAGGCTGTTCCAGAGGCTAGAGGCAGGTTGTTCCAGATCCTAGAGGCAGGTTGTTCCAGAGCCTAGAGGCAGGCTGTTCCAGAGGCTAGAGGCAGGCTGTTCCAGAGGCTAGAGGCAGGTTGTTCCAGAGCCTAGGGGCAGGCTGTTCCAGAGCCTAGAGGCAGGTTGTTCTAGAGCCTAGAGGCCCCTAAGGCTTGGTCTCCTCTGGTCTTCAGCCTGGTCTTAGGGACAGGCAGCAGGAGCTGATTGGCTGATCTCAGTGCTCGGGCAGCAGCAGCTGATTGGCTGATCTCAGTGCTCGGGCAGCAGCAGCTGATTGGCTGATCTCAGTGCTCGGGCAGCAGCAGCTGATTGGTTGATCTCAGTGCTCGGGCAGGAGCAGCTGATTGGTTGATCTCAGTGCTCAGGCAGGAGCAGCTGATTGGCTGATCTCAGTGCTCGGGCAGCAGCAGCTGATTGGCTGATCTCAGTGCTCGGGCAGCAGCAGCTGATTGGCTGATCTCAGTGCTCGGGCAGCAGCATGGACATGCAGGAGTTCAGATAGACACAACAACTTTACCATAAGGACCTATGAAGGCCACCATATTGGAATTTCCTTCATCTTGAATGATTGGAAAAACACTTTTTTACCTATGCCCTCTAGCCTGTTCACCAGAACTTTAAATCTTTAAATGTGTCATTTAGATAATTGACCATATATGACCACCACATCCAATAACATTTTGGAAAAACACATGGCAAACAGGAAATCATACTGGTGAATGCGCCGTCCGATTTCATCATGTTAGTATCTTTGTACTGATCATGTTAGTATCTTCGTACTGATCATGTTAGTATCTTGAAGCTCATGCTAGTATCTTTGTACTGATCATGTTAGTATCTTTATACTGATCATGCTAGTATCTTGAAGCTCATGTTAGTATCTTTGTACTGATCATGTTAGAGCTCATGTTAGTATCTTTGTACTGATCATGTTAGTATCTTTGTACTGATCATGTTAGTATCTTTGTACTGATCATGTTAGTATCTTTATACTGATCATGTTAGTATCTTGAAGCTCATGTTAGTATCTTTGTACTGATCATGTTAGTATCTTGTACTGATCATGTTAGTATCTTTGTACTGATCATGTTAGTATCTTTGTACTGATCATGTTAGTATCTTTGTACTGATCATGTTAGTATCTTGTACTGATCATGTTAGTATCTTTGTACTGATCATGTTAGTATCTTTGTACTGATCATGTTAGTATCTTTGTACTGATCATGTTAGTATCTTTGTACTGATCATGTTAGTATCTTGAAGCTCATGTTAGTATCTTTGTACTGATCATGTTAGTATCTTGAAGCTCATGTTAGTATCTTTGTACTGATCATGTTAGTATCTTGAAGCTCATGTTAGTATCTTTGTACTGATCATGTTAGTATCTTGAAGCTCATGTTAGTATCTTTGTACTGATCATGTTAGTATCTTGAAGCTCATGTTAGTATCTTTGTACTGATCATGTTAGTATCTTGAAGCTCATGTTAGTATTTTTGTACTGATCATGTTAGTATCTTTGTACTGATCATGTTAGTATCTTTGTACTGATCATGTTAGTATCTTTGTACTGATCATGTTAGTATCTTTTGAAGCTCATGTTAGTATCTTGAAGCTCATGTTAGTATCTTGAAGCTCATGTTAGTATCTTGAAGCTCATGTTAGTATCTTTGTACTGATCATGTTAGTATCTTGAAGCTCATGTTAGTATCTTTGTACTGATCATGTTAGTATCTTGAAGCTCATATTAGTATCTTTGTACTGATCATGTTAGTATCTTGAAGCTCATGTTAGTATCTTTGTACTGATCATGTGTGATGCCTCTGCCAACAGGAATGTCAGAAGAAGCTGGATCACAAGCTGTCGTTAGACGCCTACCTGCTGACGCCCGTCCAGAGGATCACTAAATACCAGCTGATGCTGCGGGTAACGTTCACTTCTTCATGTCCCTCCTATCAGCTGATGTTCAGGGTAACGTTCACTTCTTCATGTCCCTCCTATCAGCTGATGTTCAGGGTAACGTTCACTTCTTCATGTCCCTCCTCTCAGCTGATGTTCAGGGTAACGTTCACTTCTTCATGTCCCTCCTATCAGCTGATGTTCAGGGTAACGTTCACTTCTTCATGTCCCTCCTATCAGCTGATGCTCCGGGTAACGTTCACTTCTTCATGTCCCTCCTCTCAGCTGATGTTCAGGGTAACGTTCACTTCTTCATGTCCCTCCTATCAGCTGATGTTCAGGGTAACGTTCACTTCTTCATGTCCCTCCTATCAGCTGGTGTTCAGGGTAACGTTCACTTCTTCATGTCCCTCCTATCAGCTGATGCTCCGGGTAACGTTCACTTCTTCATGTCCCTCCTATCAGCTGATGTTCAGGGTAACGTTCACTTCTTCATGTCCCTCCTATCAGCTGATGTTCAGGGTAACGTTCACTTCTTCATGTCCCTCCTATCAGCTGATGTTCAGGGTAACGTTCACTTCTTCATGTCCCTCCTATCAAAGCCCTCCTGCCTTATCAACCGTTATGGGTTTTGAAGCACTTTCCGAGTGCTGTGGAACTTACACAGTGTCATCGTGTCATATTTCAGTTCAATAAATACATTAAATAAAGGTGGAAAGTAACAACACTTAATAATAATTTTTTCTTGTACTTGTACTTGATTGAGTATGTCCATGTGAGGAAACGTCATATGTTTACCCTACAACATTTCAAAGTCAACTGCAACATTCAACTAATATGAAGAACATTAAAGCGTGCAGATATTTCAGTGACAATAAAAAAACAAAGATCGGTGAGATGTCTTAATTGTGACTATAAGTAGACATTTTAATCAAAGACAGACAAAAATGTAATATTGCAATAATACCACAATTACAGAGCAGATGTTTATTGCAATATGGATCTATATCACAACAACCCTTTTACAAAGGAATATGTTTTCTCATACTTTGCCTGTTAGTCAGCGGTGGTGATTATAACATGACTCACTGTGAATGAATGAATGAATGAATGAATGAATGAATGAATGAATGAATGAATGAATGAATGAATGAATGAATGAATGAATGAATGAATGAATGAAAACTTTATTTAACAGATTGCAGAATGGGTACAATACAGTACGGCTCAATACACACAATTGTTAAGGGGATGCAGACCAGAGAAAGACGTTTGTCTTGTTTACATCAGGGTCCCCCATTTTCAATTCATAGTGACATTTATGACATACTCAACCTACATGACATTTATGGCATAGGGACATACATGACATACAGGTATTTAGTACTGTTACATTTGTGACATATACGATATTCAAATATACAGTACTGTTACCCATAGATCCTGACAGAGTATATACATATGATGGGGAGGGGACTGTACATTAGGAGGGGGTGGGTGGGTGGGAGAGAAATATCCATACGGTGGGGAGAGAATATATACATGCGGTGGGGAGGAGACTGTCCATTAGGAGGGGGTGGGGGTGGGGGGGTTTGGACATTTACGGTGGCCAGTTTCGAATTGCAGCCTCCCGTAGGTGCTCTTTAATAGTGGTTTTGAATGTGGGTAGGGATTCACATTCCTTTACAGCTTTGGGTAGGACGAATACTGAAGAACTAGATTAGAGGTTCTCAAAGTGAGGTCCAGGATCTGGGCAGTCCCCATAGAAAATTCAAAGTTAACAGGCCAAATCATCAGTTTCTTATTTATTTAACCTTTATTTAGCCAGATAAAACATTGATCTGGTCCAAGAGGCCCCAACAGGAGTAAAAATTTACATACATACATATATACATATATATATAATATATATACATATACATACATACACACATATACACCAATAACAAAATAAAAACACAGTTAAGAATCATACACATAAGCAAATAAACAAACATAATGCACAGCCTATGTACAAAATAAATAAACAGTTAATCTCTAGTCTTTACAGTTTTCTTCGATTGCATAAACACTCAAATCAAAAGTATTACACAATTATCAAAACCTTACACTTAGCAAAACATAGTCCCAGATTTGCACACCTATAAGCACAATGTCAGCCTCACACGTTTTGCAAAACAATACACACAGTGATTTGCAAAACACTAAACACACTTGCATTACATTAGACACAGAATGTCAAATTACCACACATATGAGCCAATTGGTTAAACACAGTCATCAGATGCACAAACATACCATTGCTTAATTGTAGATACATGGTAAATGATACACCAATCAGGTTTAAGCACTATAAAAATGCAGCAGGTGAGTTCACCTGTCTTCAACCAAAATGGAAGGAGAGTGAAATACTGTACACAGAGAACATGAAAATATACAATACATTCACCAAACACTACACAAGACAACCAATGATGCAGACTGATGAAAATATACATTTCTCTCCATATACCAAAATCAGTCAACATGTCAACATGGAGAATCACAACAAAAAATGATCTTGCCAGATCCAGCTAGGCAAAGAGATAATGTCTAGTATTTTCTGTTTAAATTGTTTCTGTTTTTGTTTTACTGTCATTTTAACCTGTACTGGATACAGTATTTTATGTTTGTCTGATATTTGCTGAGCTTACTGTGTTATGCACACTGTAGTAGCATGAAAACTGGGACATGTTTTGTTGTGATTTTCCATGTTGAAATGTTGACTGATTTGGTTATATGGAGAGAACATTTATATTTTCATCAGTCTGCATCATTGAGTTGGGTATATGGAGAGAACATGTTTTTTTTTCATCAGTCTGCATCATTGATTTGGGTATATGGAAATAAATAAATTATATTTTCATCAGTCTACAGCAGGGGTCAGCAACCTTTTTGACATGGAGTGCCTGATTGAAATATAGTTGTAACTAGTGTGCCTCAACAATATTCCATGCATCGTAAACATTTTTTCTCATAATCAGGTATTCTTAATGATAATTTTTACATTATTACATCATTATTGTTATTGTTATTATTAACAATATTATTATGATGGTTGTATCAACCCTAAATCTGAGTTGGGGCGGGGGTGCAATGCAGACAAACAGTTTTGCTTTACTGAGCTCCATTATCTGGGGGCTGTAGTTGGTCACTTTAAGATGCACACCAGAGCATCTTTTAATCCAGCTGTTTGCTGTTCTCTGATATTTTCTGACATTTCGTTGATGCGTCGCTCGACACTTCAAGCTGACATGGGGATATCTTTTATCCTTGATTTGATTGTCTCTTTGTTTGGCAAGCCTTCAAACAAAACATCTGAGCTACAGAGAAAAGCCTCCTTGATATACTCGCCATCAGTGAATGGCTTTCCACATTTTGCAATGCAATGAGCAATGCGATAGCTTGGTTCAGTTGCATGGTTTTTAGCAGTCGTGAACACTTTGAGGGTGCTGGCTTGCTTTCCATACCTGGCCACGGCACGTTTAATCGATTCTGCCTTATCCGCCTGATCTTTGAACTTTTTTGATGCTTCGTCTCAAAATGGCATTTCACACCTGACGTTCTGCAAACTACATTTTCTAAACATAAAGTACACACAGCAAAATATTTCACTATAATATTTCAAAGCAAAAAATAAAAATAAAAAAATAAAATTATATATATATATTTTTTTTTACTGCTGCCCCCTGTGCCTATGAAAATGCAGTGGACATGTATGACAGGACAAAGGCCATATGTAATGGCCTTTGGATTGAGGAACATACTACCAGCCAAAGGAGGAAGCAGAAAAGGATGGACGAGTATGCAGTTGAGTCATCTTGTGGCACAAGCTCAGACCTCAGCTCAGGAGATCAGCTGAGACAGAGACTGTTCTATCCAGTCCTCGACAGAATGCTGCAAGAGCTTGAGAGCAGGTTCTCATGAGTTGGAGAACAACTTATGAGAGGCATATAGGCATGTTATCCAGCCTCAGACCAGTTTCTCTCAGTGGAATTGCTGCAACCCCTCGCCACACATTACAATATCCAACTACTATCAGAGGAGATCACAGTTGCAAAGTGTTTCCTGGTCAGGACAGGCAGAGATGCAGTCCCTACTATTCAAAGTGTCTTTTCCCTCCTAGATGATAATAATAATAATAATAATAATATAATAATAATAATAATAATAATAATAATAATAATAATAATAATAATAATAATAATAATAATAATAATAATAATAATAATAATAATAATAATAATAATAATAATAATAATAATAATAATAATAATAATAATAATAATAATAGTGTATTTTATTTATAAGGCGCCTTTCAGGCCTTTCAGTCCACAAATCGGTGAATGAAAAAATTATAGGATCAAATTACTACTTACTAAAAATGGATGTTTAAAAGTACTAAAAACCAACAGAAAATACCAAACACTAACAAACATTCAGCACAGACAATGGGGATGCTGCCATCTTAAAAAAAGAAATAATTTTTTTTTTTTTTAAGTTTCAATTTTTTTTCTTTTTTTTAAGCTCCGGGGCTAGGAGAAAACATCCGGGGCTAAAGCCCGGAAGCCCAGGGCTAACGACGCCACTGTTGTAGACCAGGCCCATTGCAAGTTGCTGTACTCTGTCGTCTACTCTAAGCCATCCTAAATTGTCAAAGTGGGCAGGGGTGAGGTGGGTTCTAGGGGTAAGGTCAAGTAGAAGTCTGACCAGTTTGTTTTGTGATGTTTGTAATCTTGTTTTTAGTGCCTTTGAGGTGCTTTGGTACCATGAGGTACTATAACCTCACTAGCCTAGTAATATATGGTATTATGTAAATTATTAATGATAATTATTAATGATAATATGTATATAAATGTTATTATGTAAATTATTAACCTTTCATCTTTATCTCTCTCTCTCCCCCTCTCTCTCTCTCCCCCCCCCCTCTCTCTCTCTCTCTCCTCTCTCTCTCTCTCTCTCTCTCTCTCTCTCTCTCTCTCTCTCCATCTCTCTCTCTGTATATCTCTTTCCCCCCTCTCTCTCTCTCTCTGTATATCTCTTCCCCCTCTCTCTCTCTCTCTCTCTCTCTCTCTCTCTCTCTCTCTCTCTCTCTCTCTCTCTCTCTCTCTCTCTCTCTCTCTCTCTCTCTCTCTCTCTCTCTCTCTCTCTCTCTCTCTCTCTCTCTGTATATCTCTTTCCCCCCTCTCTCTCTCTCTCCTCCCTCCCCTCCCCCCCCCTCTCAGGAGATGTTAAAGTGCAGTAAGGGGAGGGTACGGAGGGTACCATGGAGCTAGAGGAGGCTCAGGCCACCATGTTGGACATCATCAAGTCTGTGAACGACTCCATGCACCAGATCGCCATCACTGGCTTCGAGGTCGGTCTCTCTCCCCTTCTCTCTCCCCCCCCCCTCTCTCCCCCTCTCTCTCCCTCTCTCTCCCTCTCTCTGTCTCTCTCTGTCTCTCTCTCCCCCCCTCTCTCTCCCCCTCTCTCCCCCTCTCTCCCCTCTCTCTCCTCTCTCTGTCTCTCTCTGTCTCTCTCTCCCCCCCTCTCTCTCCCCCTCTCGCTGTCCCTCTCTCTCTCCCCCCCTCTCTCTCTCCCCCCCCCTCTCTCTCTCTCTCTATCTCTCTCTCTCTCTCTCTCTCTGAAATGATCAGGGGGTTTTCCTCAGGGTTTTTCACTGGCTGCAAGGTTTAAGATAAGGATAAAGATAAGAGAGAATGTTATTATTCTGCGCGGGAGGGGGGGGGGCACTTTGATGATGGGTCACAGGAGGTCAAAGGGCGTTGGGGTGAGTTAGATTAAATACCTGTATGAGAGGCAGACAGTTTAAACATCACGTCCTCGTCTCAACTCTGAAACATGTAGGACTGCAGGGAATAGTGTTTTGTCAGTATTGAAATTCTTTATTTGGAACTACCCCTTGAGATGAACCATGTCGTTTTCAAGGGGGTCCACAGCTTACAGAATACATACATTACATATCTGTATTAAACATAACAAAACAAAAACAAACAAGCAAAACCAAACACAAAACAAGATACAATTAATAATAAACAGGTTCAAACAACATCAAACAAGAGGAACATAAGACAAACCAACAACAAAACACAGAGCCCATATTAAAGTGATTGCTTCAAATATCTGTTATACTATTATTGGTGGAACATGAACAAGTAATCTCAAGGTGAGAGGACAGCGCAGTGTTAAACAGTTGAGAGGATGTTATAGAGCGAATATGAGCTGGAAGATTGTTCTAGTCAGATGGACCTTTGAACCTGAATGATTTTTTGCCAACTGAGGTGGTTACATTGTTGGAACTTTAAAAAAAAATCTGTGCACAGTGTCTTAGTTGATGTCTAGAGGTGAAAGGGTCCACTGTCAGTGTTACTGGTAACATGGATTTCATTTAGGAGCATTGCAAACTAAAATGGCACCTCTGTCTAACTCTGAGGGAGCAGTAAGGGGCTGTTGTGTTGGACTGGGTGTTTATTCATGTATCTGCCTTCGTGCCTCGTCCCTCTTTATCTGCCCTCGCAGGGCAACCTGCCTTAGCTTAGCTTAGCGGTACTACATTTCAGTAGCTGTGTTTACATGCACAACAACAACCTCAACAACAACAACTTGTTACACAGGATATTCAAGTATTCTGTTTTCTGAGTTACCACAATACAGTAACAAATACAATTACATAGATAGATAGATAGATAGATAGATAGATAGATAGATAGATAGATAGATAGATAGATAGATAGATAGATAGATAGATAGATAGATAGATAGATAGATAGATAGATAGATAGATAGATAGATAGATAGATAGATAGATAGATAGATAGATGGATGTAATGTAAACAAACAAACTCATGTTGTTACCAGGGCAACCTGAGTGAGCTGGGGAAGCTCCTGATGCAGGGATCCTTCAACGTGTGGACGGACCACAAGAGAGGCCACAGCAAGGTACTGTACCCATCCACCCCTTCTACACCTCTACTGTACCCCTCCACCCCTCCACCCCTCTACTGTACCCCATCCACCCCTTCTACACCTCGACTGTACCCCATCCACCCCTTCTACACCTCTACTGTACCCATCCACACCTCTACTGTACCCCTCCACCCCTCTACTGTACCCTCCACCCCTCTACTGTACCCTCCACCCCTCTACTGTACCCCTCCACCCCTCTACTGTACCCTCCACCCCTCTACTGTACCCCTCCACCCCTCTACTGTACCCCCCACCCCTCTACTGTACCCCTCCACCCCTCTACTGTACCCCCCACCCCTCTACTGTACCCCGCCACCCCTCTACTGTACCCTCCACCCCTCTACTGTACCCCCACCCCTCTACTGTACCCCTCCACCCCTCTACTGTACCCACCCACCCCTCTACTGTACCCCTCCACCCCTCTACTGTACCCCCCACCCCTCTACTGTACCCACCACCCCTCTACTGTACCCCTCCACCCCTCTACTGTACCCCTCCACCCCTCTACTGTACCCCTCCACCCATCCACCCCTCTACTGTACCCCCCACCCCTCTACTGTACCCCTCCACCCCTCTACTGTGCCCCCCCACCCATCTACTGTACCCCCCACCCCTCTACTGTACCCCTCCACCCCTCTACTGTACCCCCCACCCCTCTACTGTACCCCCCCACCCCTCCACCCCTCTACTGTACCCCCCACCCCTCTACTGTACCCCCCCACCCCTCTACTGTACCCCCCACCCCTCTACTGTACCCTAAACCCCTCTACTGTACCCCCCACCCCTCTACTGTACCCCCCACCCCCCACCCCTCTACTGTACCCCTCCACCCCTCTACTGTACCCTCCACCCCTCTACTGTACCCCCCCACCCCTCCACCCCTCTACTGTACCCCCCACCCCTCTACTGTACCCCCCCCACCCCTCTACTGTACCCCCCACCCCTCTACTGTACCCTAAACCCCTCTACTGTACCCCCCACCCCTCTACTGTACCCCTCCACCCCCCACCCCTCTACTGTACCCTCCACCCCCCCACCCCTCTACTGTACCCCTCCACCCCTCTACTGTACCCTCCACCCCTCTACTGTACCCCCCACCCCTCTACTGTACCCCCCCACCCCTCCACCCCTCTACTGTACCCCCCACCCCTCTACTGTACCCCCCCCACCCCTCTACTGTACCCCCCACCCCTCTACTGTACCCTAAACCCCTCTACTGTACCCCCCACCCCTCTACTGTACCCCCCACCCCCCACCCCTCTACTGTACCCCTCCACCCCTCTACTGTACCCTCCACCCCTCTACTGTACCCCCCCACCCCTCCACCCCTCTACTGTACCCCCCACCCCTCTACTGTACCCCCCCCACCCCTCTACTGTACCCCCCACCCCTCTACTGTACCCTAAACCCCTCTACTGTACCCCCCACCCCTCTACTGTACCCCTCCACCCCCCCACCCCTCTACTGTACCCTCCACCCCCCCCACCCCTCTACTGTACCCCTCCACCCCTCTACTGTACCCTCCACCCCTCTACTGTACCCCCCACCCCTCTACTGTACCCCCCCACCCCTCTACTGTACCCCCCACCCCTCTACTGTACCCCCCCACCCCTCTACTGTACCCCCCCACCCCTCTACTGTACCCCTCCACCCCTCTACTGTACCCCTCACCCCTCTACTGTACCCCTCCACCCCTCTACTGTACCCCCCACCCCTCTACTGTACCCCCCACCCCTCTACTGTACCCTCCACCCCTCGACTGTACCCTCCACCCCTCTACTGTACCCTCCACCCCTCTACTGTACCCATCCACCCCTCTACTGTACCCCTCTACTGTACCCCTCCACCCCTCTACTGTACCCTCCACTCCTCTACTGTACCCCCCCACCCCTCTACTGTACCCCCACCCCTCTACTGTACCCCTCTACTGTACCCCTCCACCCCTCTACTGTACCCCCCACCCCTCTACTGTACCCCCCACCCCTCTACTGTACCCTCCACCCCTCTACTGTACCCCCCACCCCTCTACTGTACCCCTCCACCCCCCACCCCTCTACTGTACCCCCCACCCCTCTACTGTACCCCCCACCCCTCTACTGTACCCCTCCACCCCCCCACCCCTCTACTGTACCCCTCCACCCCTCCACCCCTCTACTGTACCCCCCACCCCTCTACTGTACCCCTCCACCCCTCCACCCCTCTACTGTACCCCCCACCCCTCTACTGTACCCCTCCACCCCCCCACCCCTCTACTGTACCCCCCCACCCCTCTACTGTACCCCTACACCCCTCTACTGTACCCCCCACCCCTCTACTGTACCCCCCACCCCTCTACTGTACCCCTCCACCCCTCTACTGTACCCCCCCACCCCTCTACTGTACCCCTCCACCCCTCTACTGTACCCCCCCACCCCTCTACTGTACCCCTCCACCCCTCTACTGTACCCCTCCACCCCTCTACTGTACCCTCCACTCTCTACTGTACCCCCCACCCCTCTACTGTACCCCCCCACCCCTCTACTGTACCCTCCACCCCTCTACTGTACCCTCCACCCCTCTACTGTACCCCCCACCCCTCTACTGTACCCCTCCACCCCTCTACTGTACCCTCCACCCCTCTACTGTACCCCCCACCCCTCTACTGTACCCCTACACCCCTCTACTGTACCCCCCACCCCTCTACTGTACCCCCCACCCCTCTACTGTACCCCCCACCCCTCTACTGTACCCCTCCACCCCTCTACTGTACCCCCCACCCCTCTACTGTACCCCTCCACCCCTCTACTGTACCCCCCCACCCCTCTACTGTACCCCCCCACCCCTCTACTGTACCCTCCACCCCTCTACTGTACCCCCCACCCCTCTACTGTACCCTCCACCCCTCTACTGTACCCTCCACCCCTCTACTGTACCCCCCACCCCTCTACTGTACCCTCCACCCCTCTACTGTACCCCCCACCCCTCGACTGTACCCCCCACCCCTCTACTGTACCCCTCCACCCCTCTACTGTACCCCCCCACCCCTCTACTGTACCCCCCCACCCCTCTACTGTACCCCTCCACCCCTCTACTGTACCCTCCACTCTCTACTGTACCCCCCACCCCTCTACTGTACCCCCCCACCCCTCTACTGTACCCCCCCACCCCTCTACTGTACCCTCCACCCCTCTACTGTACCCTCCACCCCTCTACTGTACCCCCCACCCCTCTACTGTACCCCCCCACCCCTCTACTGTACCCCCCACCCCTCTACTGTACCCCCCCACCCCTCTACTGTACCCCCCCACCCCTCTACTGTACCCCCCACCCCTCTACTGTACCCCCCCACCCCTCTACTGTACCCCCCACCCCCAGACGCACAGCGCGCTCCCCGCCTCTCATCTCTGTTACTGCAAAGAGCTGTCTTTACTTGCGCCAATTCCAGGAATATGATTTGGTATTACAAATGCAGTTATACGGATATAATATTAGCAAATATTTACAAATATTACAAATATTTCCACTACTCCAAATCAAGAAAAAAAACAAAAGACTATAAATATCTTCTGGAGGCGGACATGATGGGCGTGTCAGTTTAATGATCAGACACGGGGCAAGCCCACAAATCTCATATTTAGGCTATTTATCATTCATATGTATGGACAGTCCAGTAACTGTAATGGATTACCCACAAAAAAAACTAAAAACAAGACATTTGATTTTATTATAAAAAAAAAATAGTGATTACTTGTTGGATTAGGTGACTCAAAAAACACCTTTTGAAAGGAAAGAAGCATTTAGATTGTGAAATTACAGACACTAATATCATTTTGCACTTCTTGACATGTTCCACTATGGCTGATAATGATTGTAGATAATGATACTGATATCTGGAGAGTAATCCAAATGTAACTGAAGTAATCTGATTACACAGGGGATTGAGTTCCTGATCTGGAACTGATTACTTCCTGAAAGCAACCCTCATCATCACAATGATACCTCCAGTCAGTTCAATGCACAACCCCTGCATCGCTTACAGTTTTACTTCTGTACACACCTATATCTTAGTATTATTATTTATTAAAATGTTCTCTCTGTCTTGTCTCTAAGCTGTCTCCCTTTCTCTGTAGTATTCCCACCATGTTGTCGTTGTGAAAGTCCATGTACTGTGTTTGTTCATGTACTGTGTTTGTTCATGTACTGTGTTTGTCCATATACCATAATGTAATGAGATACTTTATGTAAGGCGCTATATAAAATACATCTATTATTATTATTATTATTATTATTATTATTACTAAGAAATAATAATAATAATATAAATTAATGGATGGATAGACTGACTGACTGACTGCTGTTTGACAGGTGAAGGACTTGGCTCGGTTCAAGCCCATGCAGAGACACCTATTCCTCTACAACAAGGTGCTGCTCTTCTGTAAGAAGCGGGAGGAGACCACAGAGGGGCACGAGAAGACCCCTTCCTACAGCTTCAAGCACTCCCTCAAGGTGAGACACCCCTTCCTACAGCTTCAAGCACTCCCTCAAGGTGAGACACCCCTTCCTACAGCTTCAAGCACTCCCTCAAGGTGAGACACCCCTTCCTACAGCTTCAAGCACTCCCTCAAGGTGAGACACCCCTTCCTACAGCTTCAAGCACTCCCTCAAGGTGAGACACCCCTTCCTACAGCTTCAAGCACTCCCTCAAGGTGAGACACCCCTTCCTACAGCTTCAAGCACTCCCTCAAGGTGAGAGAGCCCTTCCTACAGCTTCAAGCACTCCCTCAAGGTGAGACACCCCTTCCTACAGCTTCAAGCACTCCCTCAAGGTGAGACACCCCTTCCTACAGCTTCAAGCACTCCCTCAAGGTGAGACACCCCTTCCTACAGCTTCAAGCACTCCCTCAAGGTGAGACACCCCTTCCTACAGCTTCAAGCACTCCCTCAAGGTGAGAGAGCCCTTCCTACAGCTTCAAGCACTCCCTCAAGGTGAGACACCCCTTCCTACAGCTTCAAGCACTCCCTCAAGGTGAAACACCCCTTCCTACAGCTTCAAGCACTCCCTCAAGGTGAGACACCCCTTCCTACAGCTTCAAGCACTCCCTCAAGGTGAGACACCCCTTCCTACAGCTTCAAGCACTCCCTCAAGGTGAGACACCCCTTCCTACAGCTTCAAGCACTCCCTCAAGGTGAGACACCCCTTCCTACAGCTTCAAGCACTCCCTCAAGGTGAGACACCCCTTCCTACAGCTTCAAGCACTCCCTCAAGGTGAGACACCCCTTCCTACAGCTTCAAGCACTCCCTCAGGGTGAGACACCTGTTCCTACAGCTTCACTCCCTCAAGGTGAGACACCCCTTCCTACAGCTTCAAGCACTCCCTCAAGGTGAGACACCCCTTCCTACAGCTTCAAGCACTCCCTCAAGGTGAGACACCCCTTCCTACAGCTTCAAGCACTCCCTCAAGGTGAGACACCCCTTCCTACAGCTTCAAGCACTCCCTCAAGGTGAGACACCCCTCCTACAGCTTCAAGCACTCCCTCAAGGTGAGACACCCCTTCCTACAGCTTCAAGCACTCCCTAAAGGTGAGAGACCCCTTCCTACGGCTTCAAGCACTCCCTCAAGGTGAGAGACCCCTTCCTACAGCTTCAAGCACTCCCTCAAGGTGAGAGACCCCTTCCTACAGCTTCAAGCACTCCCTCAAGGTGAGACACCCCTTCCTACAGCTTCAAGCACTCCCTCAAGGTGAGACACCCCTTCCTACAGCTTCAAGCACTCCCTCAAGGTGAGACACCCCTTCCTACAGCTTCAAGCACTCCCTCAAGGTGAGACACCCCTTCCTACAGCTTCAAGCACTCCCTCAAGGTGAGACACCCCTTCCTACAGCTTCAAGCACTCCCTCAAGGTGAGACACCCCTTCCTACAGCTTCAAGCACTCCCTCAAGGTGAGACACCCCTTCCTACAGCTTCAAGCACTCCCTCAAGGTGAGACACCCCTTCCTACAGCTTCAAGCACTCCCTCAGGGTGAGACACTGTTCCTACAGCTTCAAGCACTCCCTCAAGGTGAGACACCCTTCCTACAGCTTCAAGCACTCCCTCAAGGTGAGACACCCCTTCCTACAGCTTCAAGTACTCCTCAAGGTGAGACACCCCTTCCTACAGCTTCAAGCACTCCCTCAAGGTGAGACACCCCTTCCTACAGCTTCAAGCACTCCCTCAAGGTGAGACACCCCTTCCTACAGCTTCAAGCACTCCCTCAAGGTGAGACACCCCTTCCTACAGCTTCAAGCACTCCCTCAAGGTGAGACACCCCTTCCTACAGCTTCAAGCACTCCCTCAAGGTGAGACACCCCTTCTACAGCTTCAAGCACTCCCTCAAGGTGAGACACCCCTTCCTACAGCTTCAAGCACTCCCTCAAGGTGAGAGAGGTAACACAGTAAAGGTAGGCAGCTCAGTACAGTACAGTCCCCTCTCTTCTCTCTCTCTCTCTCTCTCTCTCTTCTCTCTCTCTCTCTCTCTCTCGCTCTCTCTCTCTCTCTCTCTCTCTCTCTCTCTCTCTCTCTCTCTTCTCTCTCTCTCTCTCTCTCTCTCTCTCTCTCTCTCTCTCTCTGTGTGTGTGTTTGGTGGAAGTGGAATGATTTTGGTTGTACCATAACCACCACATACAAACATCAGCAAACCTGACCATGGCTAAACAGGATATACTGTATGTACTGTAGTGTTTTTTTGGACTGACATTGTTGTATCCACTTATCACCGCAGTACTAATGCTGTTAGATCAACCCACAGAACCCTAGAGAACCCTGCTATCTCTCTACACTCACCTCTAGGGCTGACCTCCACTAGTCGAATAGTCGACTAATCGATCGAAAGGAGCCGTAGTCGACTGCCAACCTCTTAACAAAAAAAACAAAAAAAGGATAATATATATATTTTTTTATCATTCTTTCCAAAAGCAAAGAGGCCTAGAAGCGTGGCTAGCGCTAATGGCGCGCATACCAGAGATGCTAACTGCCTACGAAAACAGGCACAGAGGATTTCACCATCTAATGAACACACTAGACTAGACAAATATCAAGATGTATCCATCAGTGGATCAATTGCATGCTTTCACAGAGGACAAGAAGCCTTTAGTCGACTCCTTCAGACATTAAGCACCCCCACAGCCCAAATGGAATGATAAAAAAAAGATATATATTATTTATAATTATTATATATATTTTTTTGCATTCAGGGGGGAAGTCGACTATCTATCGTCAAATTTTGGCCAATCAAAGTCGACTATCCAAATCCTTAATCGGGGAGAGGCCTACTGACCTCCACATTCAGCCCAGACAGAACCCTACAGAACCCTACAGAACCCTGCTATCTCTCTGTACTCACCTCCACATTCAGCCCAGACAGAACCCTGCAGAAGCCTGCTATGTTTCTACATCACTGTGCCTGATGGTCCTGGCTCCACCAAGAGAGACGCTGAACAAACTCACTGGAACCAAGAGTCCCTGAACCACAAATCAGAAGAGTGGTCGTATTGGTATTGATCCTGGTATTTCTCATATAGATTGGTATTTCTCGTGTAGATTGGTATTTCTCGTATAGATTGGTATTTCTCGTATAGATTGGGTATTTCTCGTATAGATTGGTATTTCTTGTGTAGATTGGTATTTCTCGTATAGATTGGTATTTCTCGTGTAGATTGGTATTTCTCGTGTAGATTGGTATTTCTCGTATAGATTGGTATTTCTCGTATAGATTGGTATTTCTCGTGTAGATTGGTATTTCTCGTATAGATTGGTATTTCTCGTATCAATCAATCAATCAAATCCTTTATTTAACCAGATAAGCATCATTGAGATTAAAATCTCTTTTTCAAGAGCGATCTGGCCAAGCAAGGCAGCAGAAAGTTTCAACATAAAAAAGAACATCACAATAAAATACAGATAAAACATTTACATCAAGCTCCAATTTCAGGCAAGTTATCAAACAGGCAAATGATCAAACACAGTTGCACTGACCAAGGGAACTGAGTTCGTAGGATTTTAAAATGGCTTTGAATTCTCCGAGGGTGACCAGTCCTGGTAATTTTAGGTCCTCCTGTATCTTGTTCCAAGATGAAGGAGCAGCATATTTAAAAGCCCTTTTTCCCAATTCAGTTCTCATATGGGGAACTTCCAGTGTTAGAACAGCTTGAGAACGAAGGGCATACTTATATTGCTTTGTGCACAGAAGCACACTTAGGTACGAGGGAACCAGTTTAAGCAGAGCTTTGTGCACCAGAGAGAGCCATCGAGAAAATCGTCGTATTTGTAGAGATGGATAACTTGCAATGGTATATAGGGTGCAATGGTGCACTCGATTTCCACATCCCGTGACAAAGCGTAAGGCAGAATGGTACACAGTATCAAGCTTTCTAAGGTACTGATCAGGTGCATACATATAGAGTAAGTCACCATAATCGAGTAGTGGTAAGAAGGTGGTCGAGATCAAGTGACTTCTCACTTTAAGTGAAAAACAGGACCTGTTTCTGAAAAAGAAGCCGAGTTTAAGCTTCAGCTTTGACACAAGTTTGTCTATGTGAGATTTAAACGTAAGGTTCTCGTCCACTGTAATGCCTAGATATTTGTAGGAAGCAACCCTTTCGATGTCAGTCCCTCCAGCAGTAACCAGTGTGGGAAGATCAGCTGGGAGTCTCTTCCCATTTGAGAAGAGCATAAACTTTGATTTGCCAGCATTTAACACTAGCTTAAGCTGGGTAAGATGTGACTGAACAATGTCAAAGGCAGATTGCAAGAACTCCATCGTTTGCACAACACTGGGAGATGAGCAATAAATTACTGTGTCATCAGCATAGAAATGGTAAGCAGCATTAGACAGGTTGATACAAAGATCATTTACATATATGGAGAAGAGTAGAGGTCCCAGTACGGAACCTTGTGGTACACCCTTAAGTACAGGGAGGAAAGATGATGATAAACCAGCAGACTGTACACACTGTGATCTATCCGTCAGGTAATTTGAAAACCACTCTACAGCCTGCCTAGATAAACCAATTTTATGTAGACACTTCGATAAAATGGCAGAAGATAGATTGGTATTTCTCGTATAGATTGGTATTTCTCGTAGGGTGCATTCCAGTGAAGTTGAAAAAGGCAACCCCCCCGCTACGTAAATGGAATGGAGTGGAACAGCACTCAAAGTCAGAAGTAGGAAGTCACTGATCTCTCAACTCAACATACATCACATGCTTCTCCCTCAGATAAACTACATCCTGTACATATCTATATATCTATGTAAGAACGGAGGATGAATGAAGGGAGGCGTCAGTCCTTGTGTGACCTGCTCCACAGCGCAGGTGTCACAGCGAGGCAGACTGTAACTGATCAGTTATCAGTGACTAACGTTGTTCACTGCTTCTCATGACCCAGACAACTGACCCCGGGCCTGCTGCTCTCTGTGGACCTGTTGTGTTGCGTTGTGTTGTGTTGTGTGTTGTGTTGTGTGTTGTGTTGTGTGTTGTGTTGCGTTGTGTGTTGTGTTGCATTGTGTTGTGTGTTGGGTTGTGTTGTGTTGCGTTGTTTTGTGTGTTGTGTTGTGTGTTGTGTGTTGCTTGTACTATACACTATAGTATTCTATTTTAACAAACGTTCAGAAAAGTACATATTTAGTTAATGACACCATATCACATTTAAATGAGTAGAGAGTTAGTAGTTAAATCACATTCAGCAGTGCTTCTCCATTGGCTCACATGCTCAGGAGTGCACACATTAATCAATAGCAAAACAGAAATATAAAAATTACTACAGATCAATATGTTACTCACAATCTAATAATCACATTTATAACTCATAATATCCATGAGAAACGTTATTAAAAATAGCTATTATTGTTTAAGGTGATTGTATTTATTAATACATTAGATCACAACCGTGGCCAATGAGCTGTAGCGTTGCACCATAGTGTGTGGAAAACACATCATGGAAACATTATGAATATCTCAACAGGCTTAGTTAGGCCTAGTTCCCCCAGGCTTAGTTAGGCCTAGTTTCCCCAGGCCTGGCTTAGTTAGGCCTAGTTTCCCCAGGCTTAGTTAGGCCTAGTTTCCCCAGGCCAAGCTTAGTTAGGCCTAGTTTCCCCAGGCCAAGCTTAGTTAGGCCTAGTTTCCCCAGGCCTGGCTTAGTTAGGCCTAGTTTCCCCAGGATTAGTTAGGCCTAGTTCCCCCAGACTTAATATCAGGAAGGCAGCAGGTCCGGACGGCATCCCCGGCCGCGTCCTAAAAGTCTGTGCCGACCAACTGGCCCCAGTATTCACTGACATATTTAACCTGTCCTTAGAACAGGCTGTCATCCCCACCTGCCTGAAGAAGTCCACTATTATCCCTGTACCCAAAAAATCCAAGCCTGCTTGCCTCAACGACTACCGCCCTGTAGCTCTCACCTCCATAGCCATGAAGTGCTTTGAGAAGCTAGTAAAGGGCTACATCTGCTCCTCCCTCCCCATCAACATGGACCCCCTGCAATTTGCATACCGCCCCAACAGGTCCACGGAGGACGCCATAGCCCATGTGCTGCACACAGCAGCATCACACCTGGACAAGAGGCAGGGGAACTATGTGAGAATGCTATTCATCGACTACAGCTCGGCATTCAATACCATAGTCCCCTCCATACTCATAGCCAAGCTCAGGGACCTGGGCTTGAACTATGACCTCTGCCAGTGGGTCTTGGACTTCCTGACTGGCAGACCCCAGGTGGTGAGAGCAGGCAACTGCACCTCCTCATCCATCACCCTCAACATAGGGGCCCCCCAGGGCTGTGTTCTGAGTCCCCTCCTCTACTCCCTGTACACACACGACTGTGTGGCTCAGCGGAGTAGCAATACAATCATCAAATTTGCTGACGACACAGTGGTGGTGGGCCTGATCTCTGCCAACGACGAGAGGGCCTACCTGAAAGAGGTCAAGGTCCTGGCGGGATGGTGCCAGGAAAACAGCCTCTCCCTGAACGTCAGCAAAACAAAGGAGATGATTGTGGACTTCAGGAGGTCGGGGGTCAAGGACTACAGCCCCCTCAGCATCGACGGGGCACCGGTTGAGAGAGTCAACAGCTTTAAGTACCTCGGAGCCTACATATCCGAGGACTTGACATGGACCACACACATTGACAGTGTTGTGAAGAAGGCACGACAACGCCTCTACTTCCTCAGGCGCCTAAGGAAGTTCCAAGTCAGTCAGAAGATCCTTAAGAACTTCTACTCATGTACAATAGAGAGCATCTTGACCGGCAACATCACCTCCTGGTTTGGGAATAGCACTGCACAAGACCGAAGCAGACTACAAAGAGTGACACGTTCAGCCGAACGCACAATTGGAGGGGGGCTCCCCACCCTCCAGAACATTTACAACAAGCGTTGCAAGGGCAAGGCTAAGAGAATCATTAAAGACTCCAGTCACCCGAACAACTGCCTCTTTGAACTGCTGCGGTCAGGCAAGCGATACCGGAGTCTCAAGGCGAGCACAGAAAGACTCAGAAGAAGCTTCTATCCCCAGGCCATCAGGCTGCTAAACGAACAATGAATGAACACTACACAACAACAACCACCAAACGCACATAGAACACACATCCACACGCACACACTCACTTTAAACAAACACACTGTAGCACCCACTCCACACACTTTATAGCACACACCCACTTTAAACAAACACACTGTAGCACCCACTCCCCACACTTTATATTTATTGATGAAGGATTGCACTACAACTCGTACACCTTACTGTAAATTGTACCTAAAATTGTACCTCATCCCATTTCTGCTTTGCACTAGATAGTACTGTACATTAGTACACTGCATAGTATTGTATATTATATGGTAACTCAGAACATTGTACATATGTCTATACCGAACACTGTGACCTCATTTTTCTTCTTCTAAATTACATGCTATATTATGTTATTTGATACTATCTTGTCTAGCACAGTCTCTGGAGCGTAACAGTAAGAAGCATTTTGTATGAAAGTATTCTGTACTTCTGTATGACAACTATTAAAGAACTTGAACTTGAACTTGAACTAGTTAGGCCTAGTTTCCCCAGGCCTGGCTTAGTTAGGCCTAGTTTCCCCAGGCCTGGCTTAGTTAGGGCTAGTTTCCCCTGGCTTAGTTAGGCCTAGTTTCCCCAGGCTTAGTTAGGCCTAGTTTCCCCAGGCTTAGTTAGGCCTAGTTTCCCCAGGCTTAGTTAGGCCTAGTTTACCCAGGCTTAGTTAGGCCTAGTTCCCCCAGGCTTAGTTAGGCCTAGTTTCCCCTGGCTTAGTTAGGCCTAGTTTCCCCTGGCTTAGTTAGGCCTAGTTTCCCCAGGCTTAGTTAGGCCTAGTTTCCCCAGGCTTAGTTAGGCCTAGTTTCCCCAGGTCTGGCTTAGTTAGGCCTAGTTTCCCCAGGTTTAGTTAGGCCTAGTTTCCCCAGGCTTAGTTAGGCCTAGTTTCCCCAGGCTTAGTTAGGCCTAGTTTCCCCAGGTTTAGTTAGGCCTAGTTTCCCCAGACCTGGCTTAGTTAGGCCTAGTTTCCCCAGGCTTAGTTAGGCCTAGTTTCCCCAGGCCTGGCTTAGTTAGGCCTAGTTTCCCCAGGCTTAGTTAGGCCTAGTTTCCCCAGGCTTAGTTAGGCCTAGTTTCCCCTGGCTTAGTTAGGCCTAGTTTCCCCAGGCTTAGTTAGGCCTAGTTTCCCCAGGTCTGGCTTAGTTAGGCCTAGTTCCCCCAGGCTTAGTTAGGCCTAGTTTCCCCAGGTCTGGCTTAGTTAGGCCTAGTTTCCCCAGGCTTAGTTAGGCCTAGTTCCCCCAGGCTTAGTTAGGCCTAGTTTCCCCAGACCTGGCTTAGTTAGGCCTAGTTTCCCCAGACCTGGCTTAGTTAGGCCTAGTTTCCCCAGGCCTGGCTTAGTTAGGCCTAGTTTCCCCAGGCTTAGTTAGGCCTAGTTTCCCCAGGCTTAGTTAGGCCTAGTTTCCCCAGACCTGGCTTAGTTAGGCCTAGTTTCCCCAGGCTTAGTTAGGCCTAGTTTCCCCAGGTCAGGCTTAGTTAGGCCTAGTTTCCCCAGGCCTGGCTTAGTTAGGCCTAGTTTCCCCAGGCTTAGTTATGCCTAGTTTCCCCAGGTCTGGCTTAGTTAGGCCTAGTTTCCCCAGGCTTAGTTAGGCCTAGTTTCCCCAGGCCTGGCTTAGTTAGGCCTAGTTTCCCCAGGCTTAGTTAGGCCTAGTTTCCCCAGGCCAGGCTTAGTTAGGCCTAGTTTCCCCAGACCTGGCTTAGTTAGGCCTAGTTTCCCCTGGCTTAGTTAGGCCTAGTTTCCCCAGGCTTAGTTAGGCCTAGTTTCCCCTGGCTTAGTTAAGTTAGGCCTAGTTTCCCCTGGCTTAGTTAGGCCTAGTTTCCCCAGGCTTAGTTAGGCCTAGTTCCCCCAGGCTTAGTTAGGCCTAGTTTCCCCAGGTTTAGTTAGGCCTAGTTTCCCCAGGCCTGGCTTAGTTAGGCCTAGTTTCCCCAGACCTGGCTTAGTTAGGCCTAGTTTCCGCAGGCTTAGTTAGGCCTAGTTTCCCCAGGTTTAGTTAGGCCTAGGCTTAGTTAGGCCTAGTTTCCCCAGGCTTAGTTAGGTCTAGTTTCCCCAGGCCAGGCTTAGTTAGGCCTAGTTTCCCCAGGCCTGGCTTAGTTAGGCCTAGTTTCCCCAGGCTTAGTTAGGCCTAGTTTCCCCAGGTCTGGCTTAGTTAGGCCTAGTTTCCCCAGGCTTAGTTAGGCCTAGTTTCCCCAGGCTTAGTTAGGCCTAGTTTCCCCAGGTCTGGCTTAGTTAGGCCTAGTTTCCCCAGGCTTAGTTAGGCCTAGTTTCCCCAGGACTGGCTAAGTTAGGCCTAGTTTCCCCAGGCTTAGTTAGGCCTAGTTTCCCCAGGCCTGGCTTAGTTAGGCCTAGTTTCCCCAGGTCTGGCTTAGTTAGGCCTAGTTTCCCCAGGTCTGGCTTAGTTAGGCCTAGTTTCCCCAGGCCTGGCTTAGTTAGGCCTAGTTTCCCCAGGCTTAGTTAGGCCTAGTTTCCCCAGGCTTAGTTAGGCCTAGTTTCCCCAGGCTTAGTTAGGCCTAGTTTCCCCAGGCTTAGTTAGGCCTAGTTTCCCCAGGCTTAGTTAGACCTAGTTTCCCCAGGCTTAGTTAGGCCTAGTTTCCCCAGGCTTAGTTAGACCTAGTTTCCCCAGGCTTAGTTAGGCCTAGTTTCCCCAGGCTTAGTTAGACCTAGTTTCCCCAGGCTTAGTTAGGCCTAGTTTCCCCAGGCTTAGTTAGACCTAGTTTCCCCAGGCTTAGTTAGGCCTAGTTTACCCAGGCCTGGCTTAGTTAGACCTAGTTTCCCCAGGCCTGGCTTAGTTAGGCCTAGTTTCCCCTGGCTTAGTTAGGCCTAGTTTCCCCAGGCCTGGCTTAGTTAGGCCTAGTTTCCCCTGGCTTAGTTAGACCTAGTTTCCCCAGGCCTGGCTTAGTTAGGCCTAGTTTCCCCTGGCTTAGTTAGACCTAGTTTCCCCAGGCCTGGCTTAGTTAGGCCTAGTTTCCCCTGGCTTAGTTAGGCCTAGTTTCCCCAGGCTTAGTTCTGCCTAGTTTCTCCAGGCTTAGTTAGACCTAGTTTCCCCAGGCCTGGCTTAGTTAGGACTAGTTTCCCCAGGCTTAGTTAGGCCTAGTTTCCCCAGGCTTAGTTAGGCCTAGTTTCCCCAGGCTTAGTTAGGCCTAGTTTCCCCAGGCTTAGTTAGGCCTAGTTTCCCCAGGCTTAGTTAGGCCTAGTTTCCCCAGGCTTAGTTAGGCCTAGTTTCCCCAGGCTTAGTTAGGCCTAGTTTCCCCTGGCTTAGTTAGGCCTAGTTTCGCCAGGCCTGGCTTAGTTAAGCCTAGTTTCCCCAGGCTTAGTTAGGCCTAGTTCCCCCAGGCTTAGTTAGGCCTAGTTTCCCCAGGCTTAGTTAGGCCTAATTTCCCCAGGCTTAGTTAGTCCTAGTTTCCCCAGGCTTAGTTAGTCCTAGTTTCCCCAGGCTTAGTTAGGCCTAGTTTCCCCAGGCTTAGTTAGACCTAGTTTCCCCTGGCAAATAATGTTTACATTGACGCCCATGCATTCCTCACATTCCACGACACATTATGAACAGTTTGGCTCGATCACATTATGAACAGTTTGGCTCGATCACATTATGAGTGGTTTGGCTCGATGCCAGGCTTGGTCTGAGAGACATTTCCTGCCAGCTGTGAATGATAAGATAAGATAAGATAAGATATTCCTTTATTGATCCCTTGGGGAAATTCGGGCGTCATAGCAGCATGGGGGAGGGGGGAGGGTAGGTACAGGTATGGGCAGTATAATAGAAGAAAGACATAAATATAGGCAATAAAATTGGATCTGAATATAAAAAACAACAACAACACCTATCATGTAGTTGACCAGCTGTGTGTCTCTCTCTCTGTTTTGCCAGATGAGTTCTGTGGGCATCACAGAGAACGTGAAGGGAGACATCAAGAAGTTCGAGGTGTGGTACAACGGACGAGAAGAGGTCTACATCACACAGGTCTGTTGGTCCCTGAAGTCATCATCCATTTGGGCAAAATCATCAAAGCCATGAATTTGGCCACTGGTTTGGTTCATATAATGTATACGTATTCAGAACCAAATTATATCATATATATGCAACTTTAGTCATTATATTATCAATGAGTCTTTAACTACATCATTTAAATAAGGGCAGAGCAAAAATGCAAAGCTACTGGTATATAGCTGTTTTTATCTTTTCCATCTTGACAGCCAGATAGCCCCCTCTCTCTCTATATATATTTGATATTATTTAACCTTTATTTAACCAGAAAAAGTCTCATTGAGATAAAAAAAAAAATCTCTTTTACAAGCGCGTCCTCTATAGCCATACATTTGATCAAAGGGAGGTAGAAAAGAGAGGAGGAAAGTGAATGCCACAGAGATATTAAAAAGTTCAAATTCAGCCAATCACTAGTTCAGGACGGGGCTCAAACTGAGAGCGGCGTACCGGTCGGTGGACGCTGGGCGCGGTGGTGGGGACTCGTGGGGGAAGTTACTTGAGACTTGAACTTGAGTTTGGCTCAATGACAACATCACAATGTTCACAGATACACCACCCCCTACACTTTGGCTCAATGACAACATCACAATGTTCACAGATACACCACCCCCTACACTTTGGCTCAATGACAACATCACAATGTTCACAGATACACCACCCCCTACACTTTGGCTCAATGACAACATCACAATGTTCACAACAATATAAATACTGC
>NC_140166.1:126654887-126657387 GCF_963971535.1 Notolepis coatsorum | reverse complement strand
CCATAAAGGGCTCAGCCTCTATAAAATAAAGTGTCAAATAAGCAGGTAGCCCAAAACAACAATGGCTATGTAACCGATGGATTACGCTTGTGTTGTGTTCTTGTGTGGTGTGTGGCGCCATTAACCAGGCAGGAGGCAGTACTGGGTCTCAGGCTCTTTAATGGCATCTGTGTGACATAGATCCAACATACAAAGGTATTAGATTTGGTGTGCAGTGGCCTCTTTTCACCTTCTCAATTGCATATTCAGAATAACTGAGCGTGAGCGAGGTGAGATCGCGCATAATGATGTCGTCACGCAATGTCACAATGGTGCGTTCGGCATCCACACCAAATCCCAAAACAACACAGGTGACACCACAGGCAGGAGATACTTTAGGGTCTTGTTGAGCAATCTATGTCTTATGAACCATGATGATTTTTGATGAGCTTGTTTTGAGCCAGAGACCTTCAAAAGCTTGGAGCTGTTTCTGTTAACGATGCATGCTGCACTACATTACCCAGGGGCCATTGCAATACATAACCCCTCCCCCACTTAACACCTTGCAGGTGAGCTGCAGGAGAGCAGACATGGCTCTCTTACTATGATGATGTGAGAGACAGTGTTGACCTCTTCCGCCCGTGCGGTCCGGGGGCGGACCGCAAATGACATCACGTTCAAGTGGTCAAGTTCTCCAGACTGTCTGACAAAATTATCGTTTTCTTTTCAAACATATTCAAGTATAAACATCATAACCATGTCACAACAGCAGTTATAATGTATAGTATCATCAATACGTTAGTTTACCAATAGGTTAAAGTGTTATTAGATCGTTTTAGTTTTTCTGTTGTTTAGTTCGCGAAAGTCGGCCATTTTGAAATTTTACCATCGGGGATTGTAGTTTTTTTTATGCCATTTTGAAGAGAACATCGAGAGCTTTCAATGAGTGTTGGCATTTTTTCAGAAACACCCTACCCAGAGGCCTCTACAGTAGGTCAAAAAAAGCAAATGGCTTCTGTATGAATTTTTTCATCTTAACACATTAACTGCCACGCTTATATCCATCAATGTTTGATCATTGCCACCAGTCTAAGCCTATGGAAATGTTCACCTTCTTTTTGGAAGGCTATAACTTTTTAAATTGTATTGCTAAATTGACATTACTATGGCCCATTCAACATCGATTAGCTATCGTTCAGGATGTAGGAACGTTATACTTTTTCATTCATACGAAAATACCGTCTAGAATAAGTATGTTTTTATCGTTTTCTGCAGTAATTCCTAGAACGCTAGTTATAGGCCTAAACGCATAATACAGATTATCGATTGCAGTTTATTCGCGATACACGCTATATTAAAAATCCAACTGAATACGATCCTAAACGTTATGACTCATCATGCGCGGATGAAAGGGGGGGGGTCGTTTATAATTCCGTGATCGTCAGTAAATGCTTTATGACAGTATGGGTGATATATTGATCAGAGCGGTTTGCATTAATAATAATAAACAATCACGCTGAAAGTAACGTTACTGTCCTCTTACCGTTCGACGATGAGACTGGAGGAAAAGATCCCACTTATTTGACGTCGATCGACTAGATCCATTTCCGGTTTGTATGGCGCAATAAACGGCCAAATCATATTGATTATTGAGTTATGGCAGCGATCCATATACACGGATGTGTGTCTAGAGTCCCGCAACGATATGTGACTGCCGGACGGAATTCCCAGATGCACGGAGATCACCAGAGGTCCATTTCCGGTTGTAACTCGCCGATCATCCACCAGGCGGCAGGATTGAAGCGTTGCACGGTTGTGCCGAGTCCCACTGTCTCAGCCGAGGCTGGGTGAGGGAATTATGAATACCATGGCGAAAAAATTAATATGATCTCAATAACGTCGTACGCCGTGGAATGGCGGAATTCGCATGACCTTGAAACCCGTCGTACAACGTGATTGGCGGTGGATGTGTTAATGTACGTCATGTCATGTCCAGTGATTTTTTATTATTTAATTAAAGTATTTAATTGTACGTCTGAGCAGGGTTCTGGCTCTTTCTCTCCCTGACAGACTTATCTGAAGGTCTCAAACCTTGTTTAATTTACATCTATGGCTCTGGGGAAAAGTGGAATAGAATATGGATGTATTAAAAAATAATAATAGGTCAAACCTATTATTAAACACACACACACTCCCCCTCTCTCTCTCTCCCTCTCTCTCTCTCTCTCTCTCTCTCTGCCTCTCTCTCTCTCTCTCTCTCTCTCTCTCTCTCTCTCTCTCTCTCTCTCTCTCTCTCTCTCTCTCTCTCTCTCCCTCCCTCCCTCCCTCCCTCCCTCTCTGCCAGTATGCATCAATCGCTCCTGTGTTCTATTCTGCGGCCTCTGACTGACAGGAAAACCACAGTGTGTGTGTGTGTGTGTGTGTGTGTGTGTGTGTGTGTGTGTGTGTGTGTGTGTGTGTGTGTGTGTGTATGTGTGTGTGTGTGTGTGTGTGTGTGTGTGTGTGTGTGTGTGTGCGTGCG